>NW_019396976.1:25417-31112 GCF_000591075.1 Eurytemora carolleeae | reverse complement strand
GGGGGAGGGGTTGGGGGGGCGATGGGGGGAGGTGATACATGGGAGAACATAAAAAACATATTTTCACAAAACTGTTCTCCTATAAAAAATATTTCGGCACAAAACATGTATCGAGATACTAATCATATCTGCACAACAAAACATATCAAAGTACAAAACATATCAAAGTACTAAACATAACAAAGTACAAAACATATAAGAAACATAACTTCTACAAAACAGATCGTTACAAAACATATTCAACATGAGACATATCAAAGTACAAAACATACAAAAAACAAAACATATCTCCTACATAACATATCATTACAAAACACAATAAACAAAAAAATATCAAAGTACAAAACATGTCGTCATTAAACATATCAAACGCAAAACATATAAAACAAAACATATTAAAGTACAAAACATATGAAAAACAACAGATATTAAAAACAAAACACGTCAAAAACAAAACACATCTCCTACAGAACATATCTTCACAAAACATATCAAACACATAGCATATCATAGTACATAACATATCAAAGTTCATAACATATAAAAGTAAGTAGCATATTAAAGTACATAACATATCAAAGTATATAATATATCAAAAACAAAACATGTTCTAAAAATGTGGTAAGATGACAGTACAGCAAGGCTTGAAAGATTTTCACAGGTTGGTAAAGTTTAATTTTTGTTTTGAAATTTTGAATTATGTTTAACTTATTCAAGTTTTATGATTTACAAACCTGAATCTTAATTTTCTTTTTGTTTTTAAAGTTTGTAGAACTGCAGCTTTGTACAATATGTGATGCATGCTATTTTTTAACGATTAATTTCATAGAATAAAGAAGTTGGATGATATTTTATATTTTGCAATAAAAGAAAATTGAATGTACATTTTTAAAGCCTCATAAACATTTTTATGGAAATCTTAAAAATTTTCATCTAGAAGGCTATTCAAAGAAAGACCATAATTTAAAATAGACTTATAACTTTTTAAGAATATTCTATGTCAAAATACTTTTCTATTTCGTTAAATCATTTTTAATCAGTTGCCGTACATATTTAAAATCTAAAAGTGTTTAAAACTAAATAATGAAATTAAACTATGCCTATGCGTAGAATTTCGCATTGAAAACCTGATGTTGGAAAAAAATATATTTAAAATTTTTATCATTTATTCTAACAAGATATAAGGATTCGAAAATCAGAGTTTGTGACGAAAACTCAATTCCTTGAAATCCTTGAAAAAAATTAACAGATAACTATAAAAAAAACATAAATCCCCCCCCCCACCCAACCCGAATGAGACTATGTTTGATTAAATTTGTTGAATTTACTGAGGATCACGATATAAACCCTGGGTATTTTATCAAGGATGTGACACTACATTTCTCTATATATTGTGTACCATAGTAGATAAAGACTCAAAGAGTCATGTTTCTGCTCGGTGATGAGGGAAAATACGCGCTGATTTGATATACAGGGGATACGATACAGGGTATCTCAATTTGATCAATCCTTAATCGTCACACAAGATGATTTTGCGTATAATACTTATAATAAAATGGAATATATAACATGATTAATTGTACATCTTTATGTTACGCTCTAATTTAATCTCAAAAACATCAAATCAATGTGATTGTAGTAAATGCCATACTCTTAAAAGTTCGTCACATAAACGGTATCAGTCCTGGTTCAACCATTGGTCCACGATTCAATTCTAACAGGACACGATCCACATATGGGTATAATCCCGGGACAATTATCAACACCACAACCTGGGCGCGATCTTGTTAGCTATCGATGTCAATACGTACACTAACAATCAATTGATCAATTTCTCAAACAGGACACGATCCACACGGCTACAATCCCGTTACTTATCAATGCCACAACCTGGGCGAGCGGGGGAAGGCAGGCGGCCATGAGCCACCACTATTTCACCTTCCGTGCCACATATTAAGATTAATATTTTGTGTCTTTAATTCTTAAACTGTTCTACAATGAAATTTTTGACAAATTTGACTGAGTATTGCATCTTGAAATATCACAAAGTCTAATGATTATTCAATTAATGACTCATTTTACTAAATCCATCTTATAATCTCTCATTAACCAATAATCATTAGACGTTGTGATATTTCAAGATGCAAACTCAGGCAAATTTGTCAAAAATTTCATTGTAGAACAGTTTCAGAATTCAACACACAAAATATTAATTTTAAGTAGAATTGAAAAAATGGTTTGAGTTGTGCTTTTTTGCGTGACGCGGTTGGATTTTTTAAAATCACACTTTAAAGGCCCTAAATATACCATTTAAAAAAGTGGTTTTGCCCGGAAGAATCAAATGTGGTGGTACGGAAAAGGAAATAGTGGTGGCTCATGGCTGCCGGAAGAGAAAAAAGCTAATATGTGGCACAGAAGGGGAAATAGTGGTGGCTCATGGCCTCCTGCCTTCCCCCGCTCCCTGGGCGCGATCTTGTTATTTATCGGTGCCAATACGACACTACATTACATGTTCTCATTGTGAAAATTTAATTGTTTTCTATTACCATGTTAATTCTAAGAAACTTTCCGATATGTAAAATGTATTTGGTCAATTCAATATGTCGAACTTGAACCTTAGAATTTCCTTCATCCGTTTAACTTACAAGTCATGATACTTCAGAGACTCGACAGTACTTATTTCAAACTTATCCCGTACATTTAAATCTTAATTTTTTATAGATTTAACTAAAGCCCAGACAAACCTGAACAAGACAATTTATTTCGGATTATAACACTTCAGCGTTACACTTTTATTTAGTATGAAAACACGTTTATGTAAAAACCAATCAAATACGTTTTTAGTCTGGTCTAATGGTAAGAATACTTGAGCACATTTAACACTGAACACATACACATTTACTGGAAACCGAGAAAATTAAAGTTTTACGTGAACTAAATAAATACTAGTAAAACTTTTTACAACGAATTAAGTTGTCATTTTCTTAGAATAGCAAAGCTATTTTTTGGAATTAGGGTATTGAACATTGAGAGCAATACAAACCTTTCTTGTTTATTTTACCCTCGATGTATTCATGGTCATTCAAGGATTGGAGAAATGCAGAACTGGATGATCAAACCAACAAAAATGGTCAATTTAGTTGGAAAACGACATTAACTGGAATTCAGAACACTCTGACTTTGCTGGTCTTTATAGCTTTAATGAGAATGCATAAATGATGACATGTTTAAGTTTAATCTAAAACTTGTTTTACCTGGAGAAAAAAGCTCCTTTAGAAATGTATCAACTTCCTTCTGAAAAGAGAAGAGCCTAAAAAGGAAGACGACATTCAAGATTATCAAACTAAAGATAAGACGACAGTCACGAAATTCCAACAGAAAGAACTGAGTATTTTAGCTAGCCTCGGATCCCAGTCTAACGACATTTGGCCTTCTTTAAGGTAACTTGTCAATTCTTAGCATATATTAATTAATTTCATAAATCCAAAATGAAAGTTAAAATAGTTATAGTAATTAGGTTTTCTCCTGAAGGTGTAAAACCTGAATACCAAAGAACGGTACCTCCTCCTACTGATCTGAATTAATGCTACTGCTGCCCCCACCAACAGAAAATAACACTAAAGATCGATTAAAATGATAGAAATGATATACAGGGTGTCCCAAAAACATGGGAATTTAGTGACCAATTCGATATCGTCTTTTTAAATAATTCTTTGATTTAGTATAGTGATACCTAATGAGAAAGCTGTAATCTGTAAGAGTTTCGTCTGCTATGTTTTCAATTTGTTTGTTTATGTTTTGACTGCATACGGTTGTACTTAGTAAAACTAGAAAATTGCAGTATAAAAACAGAGTAAACTTGTCCGTCTTCACTGTTCATCGTGCGGAGACATTATAGACACATCTTTACAGTCTTTTACCGTTTTCATAAAATAAACTCTAGCAGACATAATAATCTTTTGAAATTAGGTATTACAATGCTAATTCATAACAAAGACGATATCGAAGTCGTCACTGAATTCCCATGTTTTTTGGGACACCCTGTAGTTACTGTTAATATCAAAAATATTTTAAAAAAAGAATTTTTTTATACACATGGTTATTCAACACTTTTTTCCATACACTGCAGATATTTAGTAGTCTCAAATATGATTTTAATAAAATGAACATTTATGTTCATTAGTGAGAGGGAAAAACGCGTCATTTTAATAATTGTAATTACTTATTTTTCCTTTGGTACAGAACACGTTTTTTTGAACATATGCTAATAGTAACTTGGATTAGATAAAGTACTAATTTAATAACTAATTTTATAAAAAAAAAAACGGTAAACGGTAAAAGGGCCATTTTAAAGGCAACTGGAGAAATCGAGTTTCGAATGTCGTCTTCCTTGAAAAAAATGTTAAAATAAAATCTTCAATAGTTTCATGTGTAATGCCTTTAATGACTTGATCGCTTTATATATGCTCCCCCCCCCCCTCCAAGCATTGGGAGAAGGGGGGAAGCACCCTTCGGTTTCCTCACCCCTATTGTTTTGGAAATAGTTCATTTGCAAATTGGAAAAACCCATACCAATATTTTAGAACTAGAGGAAAAATAATTCTTGGTTCATATCTTTCACGACCTTAAACTCTTTAATATGACAATCTACAAACTTATTTTGATAGAGACTGTAAATTCTATACTAATTTGTCTATAAAACAACAGAGGCGATTTCAGGAAGGAGATACGGGGGCTTATCCCCCCCCCCTCTAGATCAGTGAAATCTACATGGGTTCCATGACGTTTTTGGGTCTCAACGGGTGATAAGCCCCCACTAAGAAGAAAAAAGCATAGCATAACATATTCTTAAATACGGCCCTGTTTTAACAGACGATTCTGTCTCCATTATCCCTAATCAGGCTAAAGTCTCCATTATCCCATATTAGGCTAAAGTCTCCATTATCCCTAATCAGGCTAAAGTCTCCATTACCCAAAAAAGTCTATTTCCTTGTGCTGATTCAAAATTGTAATATTTGAAACATTTTTTGGAAAGCAATCGGGCTCTAGTTTAATAATCAGCAATTTATTTTAGCAAAATTGCGAAATTTCAAACAGTTTTTGCAAAATCCAGTTTTTTAATTAAAAATGAGCAAAAACAAAAAGTACTTGTTCTATAATAAAGAATACAATTCTGAAAAGCCCTTGACCCAGCGAATTCTGTTATGCAAATATTTGCAAAATCATGAAAACTAAATATTTAGTCCCTAGAATAAACATTTAACTGTGTATTCAAGGAAAACTGAAATATTCCATTAAAAACCATTAACAAACAGTTTGAAAACACTAAATGTGTATTCAAGGAAAACTGAAATATTCCATTAAAAACCATTAACAAACAGTTTGAAAACACTAAATGTGTATTCAAGGAAAACTGAAATATTCCATAAAAAACCATTAACAAACAGTTTAAAAACTAAATGTGTATTCAAGGAAAACTGAAACATTCCAATAAAAAACATTAACAAACAGTTTTAAAAACACTAAATGTGTATTCAAGCAAAACTAAAATATTCCATTTAGAACCATTTACAAACAGTTTCAGAACACTAAATGTGTATTCAAGAAAAACTGAAATATTCCATTAAAAACCATTAACAAACAGTTTGAAACACTAAATGTGTATTCAAGGAAAACTGAAATATTCCATAAAAAA
>NW_019396976.1:5480-25269 GCF_000591075.1 Eurytemora carolleeae | reverse complement strand
ACTAGAGCTCTCGTATGTCCATGAACATGTGTCTATTAATTTGATATTTTGTATTTGCGTAGAAAATGTCTTCTTCCATAATTTGATTATAGTTGTTTGATATCAAAGATGATGATAAGAAATACTAAATGGCAGTAATATTATAGTAAAATTGATTTAAAACAAATATATATTTGGGTAAAAATTTGTTTAACGAAATAAACTGCAAAAAGTCTTAAATAAGTAAAACAGTAACATGGAAGACGACATTGAAACTATTCACCAACAGTCATGTTTCGTGGGACACCCTGTATGTAGATATTTACAGAACATTTGAACTCAATTAGCCGAAAATTAATTTCAGGAAAATAGCATCCAAAAATCCCTTTTGATGAAAATGCTTTAAAAACAAAAGATAAATATTTATTTTTCCAAAAATCAAGTTAGCTATAGAAAACCATACATCTGCATTCTGGGGGTTCAAAGAAATTCTATCTTAACAATTTGTGTCAATATTTTTTCTGAAGCTTTTAGATCCCTTGGATAGTTAATAAAAATTATTAACTTATTAAATTATAAGTTTCTCTGTTCTCAGTAACATTGTTAGAAATAATTTTAAACCTAATTAACATATTCACATACAAAAAAAGCCGCCACCTACGGACCTAATTCAATGCAAACAATTTTAAATTTTGAAGAAGCAAAAAGTTAACAACTATATAGTCTTAAATGAATCAGTGGTATTATAATTACTATATCTTTAACATCAGTTGAGAACGGGGAATAATGAAACAATTTTTAGGTGGTTGTGAATTGCAAGTTAATGCAACACTTTAAAATTTAACCCCTTCCCTCCCTCTTTATAAATCTATTATAACTATTTGTGGATTAATGTGCAGTAGCAGCAGCAGCGATCCCCAAAATAATATGGAAGAATTGAGGACAATTAATACTACACATATTGTTCAATGCACGTATGTTACTGTGCAAACCATATATCCAAATTTTTCTGGTGACCACTGCATACAATTTACATTACAATTTATTTTAAGATATATATATGGTTAAATATCTGCTATACAAATAATTGATAATATAAAATGTAAGAATTAGAGGGCCATGTTTATGAAAAGTAAAATTGTATGATATTGTTAGTGCATGCATGCCTTAAAAAAGTGTAGGAATTGCATACATACACCAAAAGTTCTCTTCTTCCCCCCCCCCCCCCCCCCCATCACATGAAATGAAACTCCAGGTGATATGCCACCCAAAACTATTTCATTCCTAGTTTATTCCTTTAACTTGAATATATCATAATAGATAGATTTTACAAATTAAAGAAATATTTGTCTAAGAAATTCATCTGCCAGCTAGTATAGTGCTGCATGACAATTTATATTGTATCAAATGTAGATTGCATTGCAAAACACATTTTTTTGTGTACATGAATTGTTTACAAAATTTCTCATATACACGTTTGGAAGAAAGTTACAACAGCCTGATCCTGGCTGTAGGGGCAAAAACAGGTTTAAGAGTACAGTTTATTGGTGTGTTTGAGTTGCGGTAGTGTAGGGATGGCGGGCCAGCCAAACTTCCCCCGCTATCTGTATTCTTATTGGTTAAAACTCCTAGCAATTTCCAGGCTTACCCCGCTTTACTGAGTCCCGCCTCTCTCTCTCAAACTGAGTCCCCCGGTCGCGGTTTCCGCTTAACAATGTCACGCGAGAGCATAAAAGTCGCGGTCCCGGTCGCGACGGATCAGCTGAGAGACGCGTGAACTCGGTCTATGCGGTGAGCCTGCTCCATCGTGACGTCATCGTGATTTTGCCGGCAAGTCACGTGACTGACCACTCACACAGCTCTACTCCTCAGACTCAGATACACAGTACACACTTTAAAATGCGGAACTGTTTCCGATACTCTATTACTACCTTAATAATTTAAACAGTGTATTAAAGTAATATTCGTATATACTAGTTTAACTATTGTGAGAAATTACAAACCATTATATGACGGTTAATCAATTGAACAAGCTTGGACTGCAGAATCATTAATATTCGTGAAACGACGACAGAAAATATGCATATCGATGCCGACATTTTAACAATTTTAACTGTCCTTATTATTATAATCTTTGTTTCTTAAATTTTATTTCGTTTATTTTTAAAGAAATACTGTATTTTAGTCTATATTATTTAGGAATCCGAATTGTTCTTATTTTCAGACTTTAACATAGAAGAGTGTAGAAGAATTGTTAATATTTTACCCCTGTAAAATGGGGGACTTCAAAAAGAAGTCTGTATCTCTTGAGACAGAGTTTGTTCTAGGTATGTGCAAGTGATTTTATCAACTTTTTACGTAATTTTAGTCGGAACTTAAAATGTTTCTTTAACATTTTTTTGGTACATAATATTCCCGGGGTGTATCATTTTCATTTTAAAAGCTTTTTTTTTGCTACAATTGTGAAAACGAGAAAGAAAATAAATTATTAAGTGAAGTGTAGGGTCTGTCCTAGTGAACGATTTTTGGACCCCCCCTCCAGCCCCCCCCCCTCCTATCATTTTTGTACATGCCCATGAATTAGTATTTATTTAGCATTATTTAGGGTTAGGTTAGGTTAAGACACTTTCTGGGCCGAGCGCTGCGGCTAGGATGGGCTAGGGGGCCGAGCGCTGCGGCCACAGGTTAGGTTAGTTAAGACACTTTCTGGGCCGAGCGCTGCGGCCACGGGTTAGGTTAAGTAGAGACACTTTCTGTGAGATCCATGTACAAAAACGATAGGAGGGGGGGGGGGTCCAAAAATCGTTCACTAGGAAATTACCTAAGGTCAAATAGAACGGATTTAACTTGCCATTTGTTGTTCAATGGGTAATTTCCTAGAGAATTATTTTTGGACCCCCCCTCCTATTAATTTTGTACATGGTTATCATGTGTATCATTGTGTATCATTGATCATGTGGCTGCAACGCCCGGCCCCTAGCCTGTCCTAGCCTCAGTGCTCGGCCCTGGCCTGTCCTTGCTGCAGCGCTCGGCCCAGAAATTGTCTTATCTAACCTAACCCTAAAATAATTTTGCTGAAAAACAAGTGATCATGTTCCAAATTGATAGGAGGGGGGCCCCGGGGGGGGGAGGGGTCCAAAACTCGTTCTTCTTCCAATTTTCATGTTTTCCCCCAAAATCTTTCAGAAATTCTAAACAAAACACCCCTGAATAATCTCGTACTGAATCACTCAAAATTGAACATTATAGCTTAATCTTATCATTGTGCTCTAC
Organism: Eurytemora carolleeae; assembly: GCF_000591075.1. NCBI lineage: Eukaryota > Metazoa > Arthropoda > Copepoda > Calanoida > Temoridae > Eurytemora > Eurytemora carolleeae. Next base: position 22,017 of record NW_019396976.1, on the reverse strand, counting down.
ATTGATGATATTGTACCTGTATGTTGTGTAGAACCGGGTAAGGAAGAAGCTGCCTGTGTGGATCTAGACGGAGAATGGGCAGAAAACTCTAAGGTACCTAAGGCGGGGGGGGGGGGGGGTCATGAACCACCAAAGCCTTACCTCTGTTTACTCCCCCTGACTTTCCAATCCTTAATTTTGAATTTTTTCCCCCATTTGGACGGAAATATAGCGATATACTATTTAATTCTTTAAGGAACAAATATCTGATTCTACAATTAATAATGATAATCAACAAAAAAGCATGATTTGAAAATTTTCATCTTCAAACAATGATGAGATATCATACATTCTATATATCTTAATGCCCCCCCCCCCCCGAAGCTCCTAGGGGGGGGGGGGGGGGCAAAAAAAGTGCTCCCCTCCCTGGCCCCCCCCCCCTGGATTTATTTCCGAGAAGCTCTGAACAAGATCAACACTAATTAAAAATCAAATTTACTTAAAATTCTTAAATGGAACAGTAATGAAGAGTTCTGTTTGGTCGTTTCCTTCCTTATGAGATTTGTTTTATTCACATCCGACAGAGTATTTCTTCAACATATTTTAGATTAATAAAATAAATAAAAATTGTTCTACATTTCTGTTCTATGATTTTTATGCCAGACTTGAAGGACCATTTTTTGGACTTTTAGACTCTCATTTATCTCATTATGAATGCTTGAGATTTGTGTTTTAAGAGTAAATATTTTTATTAGTTTGCTTTGGTTGATATTTATCCTTTTGGATGTGGATCCATGGGCCCGCATGTTTTTGCGGATTTGGATCCAGGAAGCCATTATTTCAAGATCTTTTATTTAGGTTTTTCGGCATCCTGATTTTGTAAACCCAAATATTGAGTTTGTTGGAGGAGAGGTGGGGGAGGGTGGAGATCATATGAATATTACACTTAAGAATATCGGAGACACAGAGGTTAGTCAAACATTTTCATTCAACAAAATTTAATGAAAAACTTTTTAATGCAAATCCCGACAATTAATGACAACCTTTATTTCAGATCAAAATCTCAGGGACTCAAAACGTCGTGCTCGTAAGTGAAGATCCAAATGAACCGGACCCGGGTTTGGAGAAACAAAATAACCCGGATCTGGGTTTGGAGAAATCACCTGGTCCCGGTTTAAATACAGTGGAGCAGTCAAACCCGGAGCCCTCCTCGGATCAAGAAAGTCTAGTCGAGAAAACTGATGAATCTGATGAAAAAGAGTCGGTTGGTCAAGTGAAAAATTCGATTTATATAGATTCAGTTGATTCTAATGATCAAATTAAAGGATCAAGTGAACAGAGTAAGGATTCTGGAGATCAAATTAAAGAATCAAGGGATCAACAGAAGGAATCAAATGATCAAGTAAAAGACTCGGAGAAAGTTGAGGATTCAGAAGAAAATGTAGCCAACATGGATGTTTCCTCGACGGTGGATGAAACGGCAGATGAATCCATGGATATTGATGAACCTGAAGCTGCCTCTAAAAATCAAACTGGTGATGAATGTGAAAATATTGACAAAGATAAAGATACTTCAGTAAGTGATCTTAAAACTGCAGATCCTAAGGAAAAGAGTAAAAGTGTCAATGGCGATCCTGTTGATAAAGAGGAAAAATCGGAAAAGAATGATTCAAACGTAAGTGGAGCAAGCAAAGAAGCTGAAAATGGGAGCATACCTGAGAAAGAAGCCGAGACAGTTGACACTCAAAGCGAAGAAATTGACATGGAAAGCAAAAAGAAAGAATCATCAAAGGAAACCGAAAAGGAGAAAGAAGACGATAATGTGGAAGAAAAGAAAGAAAAATCTTCAGATAAAAATGAAGAGAAGAAAATGATTGGCGAGAAACCTATGATAATGATGTTTGTGAACGAGACTGAAGCTGATGAGGAGAAGGAGTTAGAGGAGGAGAGTGAGAAGGATGTAGATGAGAAGAAAAAAGCTCTTAAGGAGGAGAAAGAGGTAGGGGAGGAGGAGAAGAAGGAGAAGGAGTCGGGGGAAGCGCAGAGAAAGGATGAATCAAAAACCACTAAAGAAGATTCAGCAATGGAAACAGACGAGAAAATTAATGGGGAAGCCAAGGAATCAAAGGAAACTCCTGATAAAAGTAAAATAGAGTCGGAAGTAAATTCTTTGAAGGAGGCTAAAAAAGAGATACCTACAGAAACCCCCACAGATAAAGAAGAGGAGAAGAAAGAGGATAAAAAGAAACCTACCTTGAAATTGGCCAGTTTTGCTGACATGGCCAATAACAGTGTTGAAAAGAAGGTAGAAACGAACCTGGACATAAATGAATCTGTTGAATATATTAATGAGACTAGGATAGATGCTAGTGGATGCTGTTCTGATTGTCATCTAAAGATTGAGAGCTTGAAGTCTGCTGTAGTGTGGGAAACTATGCAGTTCTGTAATATCACATGTCTGGCTAAATATCAGTCCGGATTATCAAGGTATGAAACGGGGACAAAAGTTAAAAAATACTCCGTCACTTTTAAATATTTTATTACTGCAGTTTTATGTCCTTATGAACAGTTTTATACACAGGGCTTAAGCTAATGTTTATTAAGGGGGAAAGGAATAAATTGGGAATTATATAAGGAGTTTCAGGGGGAAATTTCCTAACGTTTCGGGTTAAAAGATAAGGAGTTCAAACTTCGACATTAATTCCAAAACATTGATGCCTTTTTTCTGAAGGTTGGGTAACAGTACTTTAGCGATTTTTTAGTTTTTTTTTATCCATATTGTTTGTTCAGTTGCTCGAGCTGTAAGAAAACTGTCAGTTCATCATCTCTTGGAAAATACTGTGTAAGGTAGGATCATCTTCTAGCTGATAATAGAATTGGTTGATTTGTTGAGGGCTGATTTGATTGAGGGCTGGTTTGGTTTGGTTTGGTTTGGTTTGGTTTGGTTTGGTTTGGTTTGGTTTGGTTTGAACCTGAATGTTTTCTTAATTCAACTCAATTGATGTGATTGCAACTGATCTAATTTGTTTGCAACTTATTTTATTTGAGTGCATTTGATTTGAGTTAAAATTGATTTGATATGTTTGCAATTGAAATGATTGGAATTTAACATTTTTGATAATATTGTAAATCATCTGATTTGATCGCAATTAACTTGATATGATTGCAATAGATCTATTTGAAATTAATTTTATTGAAATTGAATGCTATGAATGTAATTTTTTTTCATTTGATTGCAAATGACTTAATATGATTGCAATTAATTCTATTTTATTGGATCTGAGCTGATTTAAATTGATTTGATAGAAATTGAATTATTTTAATGCAATTAATTTGACTTGATTGATTGCATTTAATAATATTTTATTGCATCTGATTGCAATTAATTAAATCGATCAAATATATTAAATGTTTAGGTTTGGATCTGAATATATTTAATGTCTAGGTTTGGATCTGAAAATATTTAATGTCTAGGTTTGGGTCTGATATAAAACAGTTCTGCTCTAATATGTGTTTGGAGGATTATAAGAAAGGACTCAAAGTCTGCTCGTACTGTCAAAAAGATATCTCAGGTAATTTAAACCTAGATAAATAAGAGATTTTTGTAATCGGAAATCTAANGCCAACGCTTTCAAAGCTGGGAGCTTTTGTATTGTGGATATCGAGATCAATGCTTGATCTTGATCTTTCGCTAATCTTTATTAATCACTCTTTATTTGTTATCCTGCATGGTAATCGTTATGATCAGCTGAAGAAATGATAAAGTGGGTTTTTATATATCCTCAAATTAAAAGTGCCAACAGAAAATATCGATATCATTTTTGGAGGGCAGGTGGCAACTATGTTTAAGGGATCGGGATTATGAGTATCTAACAGAAAAGTTCTCAGCTCTGAGCTCACTAATTGATGCAAGATGAAAACCATAGAAATTAAGAAAACGGATTGTACACACAATCACTGATCCCAAACCTATATTTGTTTATTTAGTTCAGGTTTCGTCCTCTCTAATTAGGTCTGCATGAAACTTTACGCTTTTATTTGCAAGGAACTGATAATCTCAAGGGACCCTCCCTGCATAGATGGCAATACCTTATTCACAACGGTACCATTTAAAAAGACTTAAAAGAATTATCAGAATTAAACACTTAAGCCTAGAAAAACGACATTATCTTCCATATTAATGATCAGATGAAAGTTTCAAGGTTACCGTTGTGGATCGGGTATTGCCATCTTTGTAATTACGGTTTTTAGAGTTCTTTTCAGCTAGATATTTCTGTTACAGCTTAATTTAATTTTTGTTTTAGTGAAAAATACTTACTCTTCGAAAAATATTATTTGGCTCTGTTTCTATTACGTAGGCTGGATATAGTTTTCAAAAAATGTTATTAATTAATCAGAAATGAGTGAATTTTTTGTGACAGGTGGTGAAGGGTTTCTGGCTCCTATAGGGAATAAGGGACAGTTCAAGGATTTCTGTGAAGCCAACTGTCTCAAAAAGTAAGTTTTTTTGGGTCTTGTTATATGATTTTCACTCTCTTCCAGGGGTGAATATAATTCCAATTTTTGTATTCTTCCCTCATTCCTTAAATTTTTTTTGATTTCCTTCCCCAAATTGGATAACTAAAAAGACGTAATTTTTAATTGCAGTGCATAATAATCCTTAAAAGGATGCATTTTAAAAAGCATAAATGGCGCCGCAGGGAAATTTTTTATAAACTTTAAGTATGGTGGCAATGGCAAAATTAAGTCGGGATTGATAATTTGTCAGTCCAGGAGCAAATTGTTTCTTGGAATTCATTATCCATCATTTTTCTTGGAGTTAGAATTTGTAAATTTTTTAGTTGTTTTGACTATTTGGAAAATTATTGAGTAATGAATTTTTTTTTTATCATATTTGAAGTTTTAACACGTTTTTTGATGCTGCATTATAACTATTGGGGAAAATTATTTGTGAAAAACTCTCTGATTTTATGTAAAGTGAAATTTGTTGGTAGGTTTGATTATTTGGAAAAGTTATTGAGTAATGAGTATACTTCTATCATATTTGCTATGAAGTCGTGGGTGGAGCAGCGAATGTTTAACACGTTTTTTATGCTGCATTATAAATATTGGGGGAAATTATTTATGAAAAGCTCTCTGATTTTAGATAAAGTTATGTATTTATGTAGAGGTAAAGAGCTCCAGCCCTTCCCTTCCATATATTTACACTTCACTTCTTTTTTTGCCAACCTTCCATCGATTCTTTACCTTCCCCTTCCCTTTGTTCCCCTTCCCAAAATGTTTGTCTATATCCTATAAATGTCTTAACGGCTGAACCGATCGGGCCCAAATGGAAAATTTGTGTGCGGTTATAAGTGAAAAATGTAAATTTTATTATTACAGAAATCTATTCATGTTTACGGTAAAATCCGTATAATTAAATTTTACTAATGTATATTTACTGTTAGGTATGAGGTGATGAACAACATCAAGGAGCAGGAGAAGGAGGTCATCCCCTGCTCAGTCTGTCAGGAAGTCAAGCTCATTGAGAGAGAGATCATTAGGTACAAACAGAACATCAGCACACATTTTATAATCAATACAGGGGTCTATATGTTCTTGAAAATCTCCCCCCCCCCTTTCAAAAGGTCCTTTTTCTTCAGTATATTGGAACTAAAGGCTAGAGATTTGAACTCTTTCTGTGGCGAATTTTTGGATAAATCCTGCAGTAAGAAACCAGATCTGGAGTACAGAGTCAACAAGCTCGCAGCCTCTGGTGTCCCTACTGAAAAGTCTACGTATTAATGTAAAAAAAGGTTTGATATGAAGTCGTTTAAAAGAAAAATCTATAAAAAGTGTTTTCTCTATAAAGTAAGAAGAATATTTTAGCAATTGTCTAAAGAAGTATTTGACTCTAGTATTTTAAAGATTTTTCGTTTTTAAGATTCTTCTTCTCCTCAGATTCTTTACTTACGAAATTATTTTATTACACAAGGATCCAAAACCATAATATTTTGTTAATAACCAACCATTGGATTGGTTTTTGAACTGATATTTTTAGAGTTTTTTTTAAAAGTTTTGGTTTGCAAATCTTAATTTTCTCTAATTTTTAGGAAACATTTTGATCTGTCAATTGAACCCGTGAGCTGTATTTACTACGATGGTATGATGAAAACTTACTGCAGTAAAGCCTGTCAGAACGTGTCTGTTATGATGAACAGGAAGATTATCCCCTGCGCCAACTGTAAGGTATCAATTATTTCATTACTTTAAAGGACTGTCTAATGTCTATTAATTCTTGAAGTTAGAATTTCTTAAAGGGTGTGTTCGCGAAAATGAAAGGGGGTATAGGCTTAATGCGATAAAAAAGCGCTTTTGATCGCTTCTAATCTTACTTCTATCTGCGGCGTCTATAAGGAGAAAATTGTTAAAAACGACTAATACCGAAGAACGTAGTATCCATACAAATTCAAAAAGATGCAACATTTGACTTAGACCATAAAAAAATCTATTTAATTTCAAACAAATTATTCAGATATTACACCCTATGGTCATCGATTATCTTTCGCCACATTTGTATATAGTTGATTTTCATAATATGTTTTGATTTTATTTTTTAAAATAACATTTAGCTTCTAACTTGTTTTCGAACATTCCTGGATAATATGAAAATGTCGTCTTCATTACCAAAAACCCTCGAAACAGAATAAATGTTATTATAAGTAATTCTCAGATCATAACAATTAAAACATATTATGAAAAATCAACTATATACAAATGTGGCGAAATCTAATCGATGACCATAGGGTGTAATATCTGAATGATTTTTTGAAATTAAATAAATTTTTTACGGTCTAAGTCGTATGTTGCATCTTTCTGAATTTGAATGGATACTACGTTCTTTGGTATTAGTCGTTTATTAACAATTTTCTCCTTATAGACGAAACAGATAGAAGTAAGATTAGAAGCGATCAAAAGCGCTTTTTTATCGCAATAAGCCTTTACCCCCTTTCAATTTTCGCGAACACTCCCTTTAAGATCAAAATAAACGAAATTAATAACAAAATTTTAATTTATAAGGTCATCACATTCTGTTTTATTTTTTTTTCTACACAGCCTAAAGTTAATTTTCAAAGAGAAAGCATTCTATTTCAAGCGATCAAAAGCGACTAAACTCAAACTCGTGGTTTCGTGATTTATCATTGGCCGAGAGAAGAGTTTATTCTTGCTTTTAGAAACTGAAAAACAGGGCTACCCACAACGGATGAAACTTCAGAGACGACTGTACGAAATTTAAGCTCTGTTTCCTTACATTTATGGTTCTCTGCAACTGCAATCTTATTTCGTTCTATGTCAGATCAATAAGTAAGCCATTAAACGACCATATTTAAGTCATAAGACTTTGTTTAACCTCGGAATCATCGTATTTAAAAAGTTTCAGGTCGTCTTAACAGTCTCATCCTTGGTGGGTAACTATTTTTCATTGAGAAATAAACTTCTTTATTCGTTGTAGAACATATTTACTTCTCGCCCAATATTTTGGTTTCAGCTCTGAAAGCTCTTACGCACATCTAGTTATATTTTAGGTTAAAAAGTACAATTTCGACATGATAGAGATGTTTGAGAGCGGACATGATAAGCCTGCGAACCTATACTGTTCCCTACACTGTAGAGCACTACTCACTGGTACTCAGGGACAAAGAATACCACAGACATCAACTTCAGGTGACATAACAAGAAATTTAAGTGATTTGCGATATTTTAAGCGACCTTCCATTTCATAGGCGGACATAACATATCTTCGTTTTCTAGCTTGATTTATTATTTTCTTCTTCATTGTTCGGAAGCAGAGAGTCGTGTTGTAAATTGTTTTTATTTAGAGGAGAAAATGTAAAAATTCTCTACGATTGTAGTTATAACGAAAGTTCAAAAGTTACCATTGTGAATCGTTGATAAAACTTAGAAGATACCGTCTCCATTAAAACTTAAAATTTCCCTCTGATAAACAAATTGGCATCTTGAAATCCAAACAAATATTCTAAATTTAATCTGATTTAATTTCTAATACAAAAAGTAACAAAAAGTAACAAAAAGTTTGAAGAATATTTTTCAGTAAGTAACGGGTACTCACTTACTCCAGTCATATCTGCAGTATCAAGTCTCGCCCCAGGAAAATAATCTAGAAATAAACAAATGTTAATTTTAAATCGCATAAAAGTAAAATATATGTAAATTATATATATTAAATCAAATTCAGTGTCCAGTGTTCACGCATCTCATAGTTAAAACAGTATTCTGTTATGGGCTCTTTTCCTAAGAGAAAAAAAGGAAAAACTATCGTTTTAACACGTTTTTTTGCATATATTTTCTCTCAAAAATTTTTATATTGTGTAAGAATTCAGCAAATGTTACGAATTAACAATTTTGAAATTTGTAACATTTCTCAAACTTTTGTGGAACCTTTTAAACTCTCAAAACCCTTTTAGAAACTCTCAAAACCCTTTTAAAAACTCTCAAAAACCTCTCATAAACACACCAACTCGTAAATTACTTCACTTTCTTGAAAGTGTGTCCTTCATTTTGTGAGAAATGCGGAACACTTTTTACCTGACCTGGAAAAACCGAATGAATTTTTGATTGAAAAGATATCCGCCTTTTTTCTCAAAAATATGGACTCCTATAAAAAGCATATTTAAAATTTCTGAATCCATGTGTCAACAATTTTATTATCTAAAATGTTTGCATATCTCAAGATTATATGGCTACAGTAGGAGGAATAGGGGGTCCTTCTACCCTTCCCGTTCTTCCAACTGAACCTATTCCTCAAACTCAGCTCCAACCACAGATACAGGTAGTACCCAGTACCATGGCAATTTTTGTCGCTTCATCTCCACTTGGAACATGATAGAGTATAAAAGCCTGATTGAATTTTTACTATAAAATTTGTTAAAAAGCCTCAAAACAGTTTCGAAGTTTAAGAGCATTATTCAGGAGTATATATATATTTTTTAAATCATTCCCCTTTTTAGTTCACCATAGTTTAGGTTTTTTTTCTCTGAATTGGGTAAAAAGTATTAAAAATAAGGAAAAATGCCGTTTTATGTCCTTTTTCTACCCCCCACAAAAAAAAAATAAAATCATCGTTATTTCTTATGATTTTGTAAAATTCTTCCTTTGCAGAATTGTGAAAAGGGGTTCAAGGACTTAGGAAATGATAATCAAAATTTTAATAGATTCAGACCCAGACTGTTCGTGAGGTGGTGAAAGAAACTCAAGTTCTTCCTCCTGAGGTAACTTATTTTGGCCTTTACGCTTGCACTCTTGTAAAATATTAAAGTTAAATATCGAATTTACTCCCAAGATGGAAATGTGTTGCATAAAAGTGTTAAAAAGTTTAATTTATCTTATTAACTACAGAAAAAGTAACCAGTTTTTATTAATTAAATGTGACCTAATAGCGATCTCTCTTATGAATCTTAAGGAAATTGTTTTTAAACTTCAGACAAAAATAGTATACACTGGGTTAGAGCCTTTTTTCATATGACACTGTCTGATTTACAAGCGTACCCTTATATCCTTTGTCTGATTACCTACGATTTTTCCCATTGTAAAGTACAGTGCTACTCACTAAGGATGGGACTGTAAAGACGACCGGAACCTTTAAAACATGGCTATTTATTTTCTTATGCCTTAAATATTATATTTTAATGGCTTATTCAGTGATTTGATAAAGATAGAAACTAGTTTCATGAAATCATGAATTTAAGAGAAACGGGCATCATAAATTCCAAACAGTCGTCTCTGAAGTCTCATCCTTGTGGGTAACCCTGTAGTGTATATGCACATTTGTTAAATAATGTGTCAGCCTGGATGGATTTCAGGCCACATGTAGATGCGCCCTGAGGGCCTGGGGGTTTTATGTTGAGTCCCCTTTCAGATTATTATTATTAATATTTTTATTAATAAACTTAACTTATAAAATATATGATTGATTGATTGATTGATTGATTGATTGATTGATTGATTGACTTTTAGGTTCCTGAATGGAAGAACAAGGGGATGCAGACCAAACCTTTTATGTTAACCAAGGAAACCAGATAAAAGTTTTCATTTCCAAAAAACATTTTCATCTATTCCGTGTTGATTTTTGTTGATTTTTTGTTGATTTTTTGTTGATTATGTTTCCAAACTCGGATTTCACAATAATTTGGCATACTTTCTTTAAATTAACGATATAGAAAAAATGCTGAATAAAGCGCAAAGTCATTAAAAATATCAAAATTGAGAATTCAAAACTTACTTCAATCTTGTTTGGCGTAGGGCGTAAGCTGTAGACAGAGTTCCTATTCTAAATCTACTCAAACTGAAACTCCTCCTCAACCAATCATTGTTCCAATTCCTGTTCCCATTCATATTCCTACTCCCTGCAAGATGTATAATGTTCCATTCCCCGTTCCTGTTCCCATTCCCTTACCTTTCCCAGTTCCAGTTTTCATTCCAACAACAAGGTATTTTTTCAATAATTCTTCCTATTTTTGCTTCATTTCTTTTTTAAAAGAACAGAATTTTTTTCATTAAATTAATTACATTGATTTAGATTATGGATGGGTCAACTGGAATAAATAGAATTTTCTAGAATTTTGAAGTTAAATAATTTTTGTTGTTCAGGAACACAATGAAAGGAATTCTCAAGCAAATTAAGAAAATTCAAAATAAGGTAATTATTAATTAATCATAGTTAGTTGTTGGTTGTCTTATGTAAATTTCTAACCAAAGTGTACATTGTAATGTACACACACGTCATACAACTAAAAGAGACATCATTCACATGATCCTGAAGCTCTCCCACAAAAAGCGTTCAGTATGTTGCCAATTACTCCTTTTACACTAAAGCTTGAATTAAATGCTTTATTGTCATTTAATGTACATGGCAAGTGCATGCAGCAGACATGTATTCGTGAGCTATTGATTAAGTATCAAAGGCTAAGACGATGCAACACTCTAAAGTTGACCCAGTCTTCAAAATTATTCAACAATTTAGTATTCATAGCAGTCTGGATTGTTTGTTTGTTTGATAAATACAATTGCAGATTGTTTGATTGATTGATTGAAAAAATGATATTTTAAGATACCTGCGGATCCGTATGAAGCTGAACTATTGGCCCTGGCTGGTGATATTGCTGCGCAGGACAAGGATTCCAGTGATAGTAATTCAGATGGTAACTCGTTCATATACTTATCCTTGCTGACATAGTCAGTGCTAGATTTATTACTCAACATTATTTATCAAACAAGTGAATTTTGGGTTTAAATGATCGATCATACTTTTACCCAAATATTTACTTATTTTCCCCAAAAAAATCATCTCTTTTTCCTTATTCAGCGAATAAATCCTGAACACAAAATACCTATCTTCTGTGGGAGTAAAAATGACATTCAATGTTTTAGAAAATTTTTAACCCTGGAAAGTTAAAATTTTTCGCCCTCAAATATTATTAAATAGATGCTTTCTTGCCAATCATGTTATTCTTATTCAGATTTAACTCTTTATCTTTATCTTTTAAATAAAAATTAGTGGAATAAAATTGCGTCCCAAAAAGTAAATTTTAGTTCAATGATATCTAGGATATGAGATAGATACTGATTTGATGTTTTTTAGCTGAAGATCTTGAAGCTGATGATTGCAGTGGTCTGGAGAAGGTTCAGAATATGGTTCCACTTCCTGATCTTGAAAACGAGATGGCTCCTGAGAGAATAGTCCCAAAACCTTTACCCAGCTCCACACCTGAACCCCCGGGGGTAATATATTATTCTTTGTCTTTTTTTACATTTTTTTTTTGCATTAAATTTATTTTTCATTTCTATATTTCTACATTTCACCTTCTATTAATCACTCATCCTAAATTTATTCATCATTTATAACCTCATCCATTTTCTTCTTTATTTTTTTCTTCTCTTTTTTCTTTTAATAGTTTTTTTTTTTTATTTTCTCCTTATAAATTTTTTCTTCTTTCTTTCTCATAATTATTTTTTTTCATTTTCAGTTCATTCTTTCTTTTATTCCTCCTTTCAACATCATTTCTTTTGACATTGTTACTTTCCTTTCATTACTGGTTGGTTGGTTGGTTGGTTTGACGATTAATGAATTATATTCAGGCCAGACAGTTCCCTGCATATAATCAGTATCCGACACATAACAAGAGAAGAGCCAGCCAAAGAGGTAACTAAAACTAGCTCAAAATAAAAAAATAATTAACTAAATATAACACGTGACAGAATGCAAATATGAATGTTTGTTAGAGGGATGAAAACGTATTTTCAGGCGATGATTCAATTCTAGAATGGCATGTCCGATTAAAACCTATACCTGATCAATAATAACTGAGATATTCATGTTTTTTCTGATTAAAATTTAATTATTTTTTTGTGGTTTCTTCATCAAAGTTAATTTCGAATTTATGGTGCAGAAAGGAGGAACCTGTCAAATTTTAGAACTTTTCTAAAAAACTAAAAAAAAAAAGATATTGTAGCGGATCTATTTTCTCCTTAAATCCGAACTAAGAATCCTTGAATGAAAAGGAGGAATAGATATATGCTGGTGGAAATCAGGAGTTCTCCAACCTTCATCGGATCAACACGTGTCCTCCTGCATAATTGTTTATTACCTTCACATATATTGCTAAAAAATGTTAGACCTGTCTTAACTATCTTACTTTTAAAATATCTTGTAGTTGATTGATCAGATATTTAGGTATAAAGATTACGTTATAAATAGGAAATGCCCCTTTAAAAATAAAGGGTACCTGAAAGGGACTGTAAGCCTAATGTTAAAGTGACCCTCAATTCGAAGATAGCGGTACCCTTGAAACCGTGATCTGATAAATAATGTGGAAAATATTGTAGCTTTACAAACTCTGAAAATACCCAAAAATTCTAACATTAATATTGATATTTAATGCATACTTGACCAGACAAAGCTTTTTTAAGGGTACCTTGGTAAATCGAGAATTGTCATCTTTGTTAGAAAGGTCTTATGAAATTAAAGTAAACTATTTCAGATTCTGATGCCGATGATCAAGAGTCCGAGGAAGATTGGAAACCACAATCTATCTGGGACCAGAGACCACCAACCAGACAGGTAGTAACCACAATCTATCTGGGACCAGAGACCACCAACCCGACAGGTAGAAACCACAATCTATCTGGGACCAGAGACCACCAACCAGACAGGTAGAAACCACAATCTATCTGGGACCAGAGACCACCAACAAGACAGGTAGAAACCACAATCTATTTGGGACCAGAGACCACCAACCAGACAGGTAGTAACCACAATCTATCTGTGACCAGAGACCACCAACCAGACAGGTAGAAACCACAATCTATCTGGGACCAGAGACCACCAACCAGACAGGTAGAAACCACAATCTTATTGGGACCAGAGACCACCAACCAGACAGGTAGTAACCACAATCTAACTGGGACCAGAGACCACCAACCAGACAGGTAGAAACCACAATCTAACTGGGACCAGAGACCACCAACCAGACAGGAAGTAATCACAATCCATCTGGGACCAGAGACGAGGCTTGATAGATTTTCGCACATTGCTTTGAAATTAACACTGGGTTTGCAGAACTTATGCAGTTTCTTTAGATTTGCTTTATTTGATGGCGAGATATATCCTCTTGAGCCGATTTCAAAAGGGTGAACAGACACACCCCTAGTTGTTATATCTGTGATAAAATGTTCATACTTGTTCATATTTTGAGCGTTGGCATTTTTGATAGTTGTTTCCAATGGGACAGAAAGCTCAAAAATATCCATCTTTTCCTCCATACGATAATAAAAAAAATTCTTGGCACTTCAAATGTTGAGGTCAATTAAACTTTTTATGACTATATAGCCTAGTATAGAATATGTTTTAAATATATAAATTTATTTTTTCCAGCGACAGCCACAAAGACGACAGCGGGGAAGAAATACACAGCAAAATAAACGAGCGAGGGTAGATACAGTAAGGTATATTTTGTCTTAAAACTGTAATTTTATAGAAATCCTGTATAAAAATTGGAAATGGAAAAAAACTGGAAGGATAAAAAATGATGAAAACTAGCCAAATCTGAGCCTTGTCTACCCAGACACCGGCCTTGTATTCAACACTCTGGCGAGAAGCACCCTTTCTGATTATAAAGGAACTGTTAACTTTTATATGTAATTCTTATTAAATACAAAAAAATGAAATGGTCAGCCATCGTTCCGTAGAAGTCATAGTTAAGCTCTCTTGAGACCGCACCACCATTACGGTTGGAAGCGTGTCACTGGCACATGTTTTAAGTTTTATGATTTGTTTTCACTCTTAAAAGAAAAATACATAAATTATAAATATAGTGAGCAGTCCTTTAAAAAAAAAAACAAAAAAAATCATCATTTCTTAAAATCTGAACTTCGAATATGCTCTTGATGCTGAATATATTGTTTAGAGAGCAGCAGGCAGCAGCCGTGATAGCGCAGCAGCCTAAAGAGCGTCCTGATGTCAACCACCATCTCAAGTTTACCTACGGGGTCAGTTAAACTTCAACATTTATGTCAAACTCATCGCATTTTCAGCTGGCGCTTTATTAAACGGCATCTAAATGTTCTTGTTTATTAAAGATTTAAAACGGCATCTAAATGAAGCAGATATTCTTGTTTTTATGTAATGTAATGTGAAAAAACGTTTTGTGGGGAAACATTTCGTGCAGGAAACCTATTGTCGGGAAACGTTTTGTAAGTACTCCCATGTAAAGCCTCAAAAATGTTGACCCGATTCTTAACTCGGTGATATTTATAAATATCGAATTGTTTTCCAAGAAGAACTAATTCTAAAATAAATCTCAACGTATTATCTTATCCAAGGTGAATGCGTGGAAGCACTGGGTAGTTGGTAAAAACGCCGAGTTAGAGAAACAACGTGCACAGGTAAGAATTTCAAAAACCTATGTCCAAAATTGTCTATTTAAAAAATATAATATAAAGTTTGAAATAAGTTCATTCGTTTTCTTGTTTTTAAAGATAATGAATGCTTGGAAATGAAATGTTGGAAATAAATATTATTTAACTCATTCATTAACTAACATTTTTTAATGTGTCCTGTGTTTCAAAATGGAATTGAACATTCATACCTTTTAATCTATTGAAGAGTTATATAAAATAGGGTCAATATTTGCTTGCTGTGATTTCTCACATCAAAGAGAATTTAGTATTTAGAAGTTCTATAAATTATTCTGTATTTCCAAGATAACCTTTCCTTTAAACATCTGAATTGGATGTAGCAGGTATCGGTTTCCGATATTTAGAACTACACTTTGCAGTTCAAGATTAAATTAATTTAAACACCGCTGTAAAATTAAGGTTTCTTAATGTTACAATTTGGACTGGGAAAAATTAAATTATTATTTAAATAATAAAGAATAAAGTAGAAGAAAAAATTCGCAGTTTTTTCTTTTTCGAAACCTTTTGAAGGTTAATTCTTTATTTGACTCCCATTTGTTGACATCAGATTCTGAATTTTTAACGTTAATTGTCAATAAAAAACAAGACATTCGAATATATATGTTCCCTCTGGCCGGCCAAACGACTGGTCCGAATGGGCTGACATTTGTTGTGGACACTCATAGGCTAAAAAATACATTTTGTTACAAAATTTTTTTTTTATTCCATGGGCAACGCCGGTCACTTCAGCTAGTTCTCAATATTTCATTATTTCTAATTTTGTTTAGGGGAAGTATCAGAAATCATTTGAGACAGATATCCTGAAATTGAGAGCTGATGAATTAAATTTTACGCTGTGTATGTTCGTAAAAGAGGTAAAATTTCATCCAGCCAAAGTGTGATCTGTAACACTGGAATTGGAAGACGACATTTAAACAATCTTGTACATTTAGTTTCGCCAGTAGCTGGCAAAAAATTTTGCAAATGTATGACTTACACTGAAGTATTGAACTTGTTACTTAAGCAGTATGACTTTTTACAGTGCTTTTATTTTGATCCGGATCCGGATCCAAGTTAGGAACGTTTGCTTTAAAGTAACGCATTTTTTTCTGAAACTTGGTAAACCATTTAAAAATAAAGTCATTTGATTAACCTCTCTTTTTTCAACAGATAAGATTCGGGTTTAGGAGAGCAAACATGTGGTTACAGTTTTTGGTTGATATTTTTGTATCCAGATTCCTGTATTTTTGCGGAATCGGATCCAGGAAGCCAAAGTTGCAAAAATATTGCGGATCAAAATGATCCAGATCCGGATCTTGAGCACTTTTTCAGAATCTTTTTCTTAAAATGAAATAAATTGGTAAGTAGTATAAAGGCCATTCAGTTTTTATTTAATTTTTCTTTTAAACACATATTTCTTTAAAACGACTTTCATAGATCTTTTGCTTTAAAAAGATGTTTTATTTACCATTAAAAATTGATGTTATTTCATTTGAAGGTCAAGAAACCCAATGGAGATTCCTATGCTGCGGACAGTATACTCTACTTAGTACTAGGAATACAGGTTAGGAAAAAACAAAGTAACCGCCCCCCCCCCCCCAAAAAA
>NW_019396976.1:0-4798 GCF_000591075.1 Eurytemora carolleeae | reverse complement strand
TTTTTACTTATGGGATTAAGGTAAGAAGATAAAAATAAACAATAACGGAATAAAAATAATGAAAGGAAAAGAAGACAACAAAACAGAAGAACAGACAAAAATCAAGGAAAGGAATTGAGTCTTTGGAACAAAATCAAATATTTAAACCACAATATCTCTAGAACTCGATGTTGTAAACCTTTGATATTTCAAACTCAGATTATTTGATCTAATAGAATTCATAGGTTGAAATATTTAAGGTATGCAACATTTGGTTCCAAAGATATAGTGATTAGAAAATCAGAGTTTGTGGCGAAGATTCAATTAGTTTACACAAATAGTTCACATATTTTATGCTTAGGGAAATGTTTTTTGTCCAGCAATCTTATCAGCTTTAATTCACAATCTCAGTGACTGGCCAAATGTTTAAACTTCAAAGTGAATTCCGTCGAATTTATACTTTTTAAAATGATCGGATTCTTTTTTATGTATTCTTATTGAAAACAGTTTCTTTGCTAAATAACTAAATTTCGTAATCAAACCTAAAAATAAATCTGGATCTGATGCAGTTTTCTTTTGGTAAAAAGGAATCATAATGATTTTATTTAATATTTAATCTGCAGTGTATATTCTACCGCTAATTGAATCATTTAAATAAAGTTACACAAGATCAAATAACATTGTTTCTTAAAACTTTTCTTCGTTTCTTCGCTTTTATTTCTCTTCCTTGACTGGAAAGGGGGGGTCTGATTTAGTTTTTTCCTGGATTGGAATTTGAATGGGA
Organism: Eurytemora carolleeae; assembly: GCF_000591075.1. Lineage (NCBI taxonomy): Eukaryota > Metazoa > Arthropoda > Copepoda > Calanoida > Temoridae > Eurytemora > Eurytemora carolleeae. The sequence goes on along the minus strand of NW_019396976.1, from coordinate 4,035 downwards.
ATGGTAATGGGAATTGGGAAATAAGGAATGGGAATTGAAATGGGGAGGCGTGTTAAAAGGCGGTATAGAACTTACTAAGTTGTAGGTTTTTTCCAAAAAAAAATCTACTAAGATCTCTACGGTTGAATCCCCAGAACTGGATATTAGATGAAATTCAATACACCCTTCTTACTGGGGTAAGGACCAAATGGTCGGAATTGTTTTAGGGTAACCCATGGGTCCACCGGGGGTAACAAAGGCAATACAAATTTTGAATTTTTTTCTTCAAAAAATAAAAAGAATAAAATTCTTTTCTTCATAATTCCTTGGGCAACGCCGGGCACTTGTAATCAATATTATTATTAATTTATATCAGGGACAAAAGAATGAGGAGAGGAAGATGTATGAGCAGCATGAAAACCATGAGAACCCTCTCCGTTGTCCGGTCAAACTATACGAGTTCTACCTTTCTAAGGTAAAGGCAAGCTTTTAAATTTATTATACTATACAAGTCAAAACATCAGGAAAACTGAGAACATTTTTAAACCAATACTTTCCATGATAAAACTTAATTAAAATGTTTTTGTTTTTCCAGCTTCCTTGGGTAATTTCTCGATCTTCTTTTACTAAGGAACTGAACAGATGTGAGAACATAATTTTTAGAGATTTTTTTTAGAGAAAATTAAATATGAAAGTGAAAGTAAAAATATCTCAAATATATTCAACCGTTCAAAGTTACACCTCATAATTTTAATTTTCCTGGTTTGAATAATTTCAAAGATCAGATGATTGGAGTAATTATAACACTGAACAAGTTAAAAGCAAATATTTGTGAATTGAAACACTGCTGAAAACTTAAAAAATGAAAATGAATGGAAATGAGTAAATCATCCAGTTTTCTTTTAGTGTTTTTTTTTGCAAAAAAAAATCTGAAAAAATAATATCGATATGATTTGAGAAAATAATAATAATAATAATACCTTGAATGTATCTTAATTAAATAATGTTGTTAGTGTCCTGAATCTACGAAGAACAGAAATGATATGTTTTATCTTCAACCTGAGAGGAACTGTGTACCAGATAGTCCAGTCTGGTTAGTTTATTCTATTCTGCTTATTGTTTACTACCTTGTTAAATGTTTACTATGGGCTCCCCTCCCTGTAAATGTTGTTATTTCCCTATTAAAGTGTGTGTACGTGTAATTTCAATTGACCTTCCATGCAAAGGTTGCAATGCCCGATTAACAATGGTACCCACAAAACCTTAATCTGGTCAAAAATGTGGAAACGTGTTTTTATTCTGTGATTATTTAAAGAAAGAAAGTCAGTTTCTGAGAGAAACCGCAAATAAATGTAAACATGAATAAAACATGGATATTTAATTCATGAAAGGATCAGACAAACCTTTCGTTATACATATAGCATTGTCATTTTCTTTGAATGGAGGATCACCTGAATTTATGCTTACAGTCCCTAGGACTAGGTTCCCTTAAACAAAGTTAAAACTGTTTCTTCAACTTTGCCAAACTTACAACGAGGTGTTAGCGAGGCAAACTTTTTAATCCTTAAAACGGCACCATCAACTTTGTCAACACACCATTATATTATTCACAATGATACAGGGTTACCCACAATTGAATAAGGATTATAACGATTGAAAGGTTGAATTTTTTTAATATATTTTTAATTGTGAATTAAATGATTTGACAAGTAAGAAAAACAAGTAAACAATAAAGGGCATTAGAGAAAGACCTAATAAACCTCTCTTCTTATACATATTAATCTTTTTATGTAACCTGGTGTTTATNCCCGAGTCCCAGATGGATTAAGAATTGGTGAAAATAAATGGATGTCATAAGAAATTGAAGGTTTTTTAGGTAATTGTAATAAAAAGATGAAAAAAATGTTTGATGTTTTTATATTTCTTTTTATTCCGAACTGGGTTTTAATTTTAGAAATAAATACCACTGGTGAGAAACTCTAATGCACATATGTACTTTTTATTTGCTATTTACATTAATATTTGCACTCGGCACAGGAAGAGTTATTAAAACGTTGATCATAATAAATGTGCACGGTTTGGAACTTTCTTCGAATAACTACGAAATAACTACGAAATCCTAGATCAAACTAAGATTACAGAGTATCGTCGTAAATCGGACATGCCACTCTATAAATGGAAATTAACTTGAAATTATGCTTACAGCCCATTCAATGAATTGTGTTCAGGTTTTCTATGGAGAAGATGTTATCTCGACTTCTGATGGTGAGAGAAGTACAAGAACATATGCTGGCCGCTGATCAATAATTAAGAACATCTAGTGTGCACTGCTTTTAATTTTCATTCTACTGCACTGTACTCAGTTGTAGTACAGGGTACACTATGTACTGCACTAAACTCAGTACAGCAAGGTGTACTGTATCACAGAAATGAAAGACCAGTGAACATTGCTTGTCTAAGCGCGTATCTACGCTACTGTACCTTGACACATTATTAAGACGTATATGTTGCCCAAACCCAGGGAGAATGACTCCCCGTATAATCTGATCTGATAATGTACTTATGCATCAAGAATTATCGTAAACATTTTTGGGATCGACAACCCTCATTGCTTCATCTCAAATCAATTATTGATTGAACTTTAATAGTTCAGCAATCAGAAATATAAACATTTAACTAAGCTACCTATAAAACCCCTGATCAGTCGCAAAGCAATCCAGCCTTGTCAGTTGTCAAGTGTTTGTCCCAAAATGCTTCCATTTTCCTGCTTGACATTGAAAACATGGAGGCGCACAACTTAACATTATGTAAACAAAGGCAAATTAATGATAGTAACAGAAATTGTTATTACTTAAATTGTCATCTATGCATTTCATCAAACCGTTACAATAATTATGTGCAAATATAGTTATTAATCAAATTTACTGTTCTGTTTGGAGAGAAGAAATATAAAAAAATAAAAAAAATTATTAAAAATTCGGAAAAGAATAACAGATATTAAAAATAGAATCTTTGCACAGTCCTCCATATTCAAAATTTACTTCAAAGAAGTGATCAGGGGAAAAGACAGCATTTTAGAAACCTCAAGACTGGTGCTTTTACATAGACTAGGTGCAGTGCAAATCCACAAAACTAGTCCCTGCAAAATGACTTCATGAATAGACTATTATGATCATTTCATCACCAAAACCCAATTTGAAAGCCGTATCTTTGTGTGCTAGTATATATAATTATGAATTTTAAGTGGGGCCGCTGATTTGATATTTTTCGATTTGAGGCCTCCTTTTTGTGGTTAAAGAGAATAATTAGAACTTTGAGGCATTAAATAGAAAAATATCACCTCAGCGACCCCTCTTAAAATTCAAATTTATATGCTAGGGCATACGGAGGTGGCTATAAGATGGGGGTTTGGTAATGAAATGATCAAAATAACCTATTCATGTATGTCATTTTGCAAATATTTCTGCAAATATTTAGCGGGGGAGTTTTTTGGATTTGCACATTAGTCCATGTTGAGGATTCCAAAATTCTTGACCCCTGATCATTTCTTTGAAGTAAATATTGATTAGGGAGGACTGGGTTTGGGAGAAGTTAAGTTCGTATCTTGAAAGAAAAACGTTAATACTTAATTTCTGTTAACAAACTTTAACTACATATCATGTGAACCTAACTTTTCTGGCTAAACCACGTTAATTGTACTGCCTTGCAAGTATGAAAACATGTAATTGATTCTCTGAATAAACCAATATTGTTACAAACAAGGAAAAAGAGGAGAGGGGGTTTTGATGCAATGTAAAAAATTAATAATTAGACATACAGCATGAGTTTTCTCACTGTATTAATGTTTTTTGTTCCAACAATTTATTTTGTACGCGCCCTTGATATTTAGCATAAAATAGGGTGTCTTTACATATTTTTTGCGTAGGTCGAAAAATACACCACCGTTCATGCTGCAGATACAGTATTGGTGTAAACTGCCCCAAAATCAAAATTTGGGTTATATGTCGATATATCCGTGCGTTTGTGCGTTATCTTTTCTTTATGTGTGTTTTCAAT
>NW_019396975.1:16125-125145 GCF_000591075.1 Eurytemora carolleeae | reverse complement strand
TCTAAAACATATATTTGTATAGATATATATATATATATATATATGTAGATAAATTATTTCCCAAATTAGACCATTTCAAATTTACTTTTTAGACTGATCTCGAGTTTATTGTTCTTGGTGTCTTGTGCAGTATCAACACACATCGGATTAACTACTAAAGTTGACTTCTTTGAAAAACCGGTTTTTGCCGGGGTCAGGAAGTACAAAGAGCATGGAAACCCTAATTTAAAGGAGTTCAGTGAGCACAAAGAGTACAACAAGTTCAAAGTGTACAGAAAACCTAAAAGCATGGTAAACCAAGTTAACAGAGAAGAAGTGAACGAATACAAATCTACTGAAAACAAAGCTTTTTCTGAAGATATTGTTCAACCAATTTCTCAACATTTAGAAAATGAAGAAATCATAAATGCGATAAAAAAGAAACATCCAGAACAGAAAACCATGGAATCTGTAAAATTCAGGAACCAACTTTTTTAAAGAACTGTGAACTCACAACCCCAGTGACCAGAGCTGAAAACTTTAGAATGAAATATCCAGATATCCGATGGATTAGCTTCTCTGGAGTTTAAATTCATGTGGAGAACAAGCAATATTTAAACTGGATATNGGGTGTAGGGTTACAGGTAAATTATTCACATGTTCTTTAAAGTACATACACAGGAATTTGAATGAGGTTTCCTACCCCGATAAATTAGAAATCCTACATGAAGACAAGAATGCTGGAAATGATGCTATTACACAAAATGACTATGAAGTTAAAAGTTTTGACTCAGATAACTCTTATGATGAATTCCCTGAATACACAACACCAAGCTATGATCTTGCGCCAACCCCAGTTATTAATCTTAACTGCTCAGGTACATGTATAGTATACAGTAAGTTACACTAAACTTGATAGTTGAAAGAGGACTAAGAAAGGTCGTCTTTTCATGCCAAATAGTTCCTAAAAAAGGCTGCGCAACTTATGCTTTCCAATTTATACAGTGATCCTCTTAAAACTGTGGAGTATTAAGACGAAATTTAACCAATATTTATTTATAGGATGTTTTTACCAAAACAATTTTATTCAGTAACTTTCAAATGTACTGATCAAGTTAAAAAGGTGTACTCTCTACAACAACAGTGTTTCATCTCAGATTATGTTCAGGATGTAAATATTTTGAAAATAGCAGTTACATTTGCAGTTCAGAAATCGTAGAAGGTAAGCTTTGAAAATTAAAATTAAATGAAAATCTTGTACAGGGTGTCCAAAAAGCATGGGAATTTAGTGACGAATTGGATATCGTCTTTGTTATAAATTAGCATTGTAATACCTAATTTCAAAAGCCATAATATTATTTTGTCTGCTGGAGTCCGCAAGATGAACAGTGAAGACGGACAAGTTTAATCTGTTTGTATACTGCAATTTTCTTTTTTAACTAAGCACGACCGTATGCCGTCAAAACATAAACAAACCAAATGTAAAGCTAGCAGACGAAACTCTTACTGATTACAGCTTTCTCAGTAGGTATCACTATAATAAACCAAAGAATTATTTGAAAAAACGATATCGAATTCGTCACTGAATTCCCATGTTTATTGGGACACCCTGTAGAACAGTATCTTAAGTCTTAAAAGAATGTCAATATTTCATCTCCATGGCTTTTTTAAGGTTCAACATTCAACAAAGGGTATTTTTGTTTTTTATCAGTTCAAATTATGGATATGTTCAACTTATATTGTATTTTTTCTTATTTTTAGAGATTCCAGATTCTATTCCAGATTTCATCTCAACCGTTATTTTTCAAAGTACGAATATAACTGAGGTAAAAGGATATAAAATTCCATAATCAAAATCAATTTACTATACTGACCATAAAAATAAAATAAACAAGGAAAAAACCATTTAAAGAAAAACTTTTTCTGCCTTAATTCTGAGTAATTAAAAAAAATATATTGAGTTTGTTTTGAAATTTAAGACATGTAAACACCATAGAAAGTCTTAAATGTTCTCAATTATTTGGGAGAAGAAAATCACAATTTGTGGTAAAACCTCAATTTATTTTTATTTTCATGAATTTTTAAAATTTCTTTTTCATATTCTTTTTGAAATGTTTAGATTCCTAATTTTGCTCTGGCAGGAAACATGGCAACGTACATCTTGTTTGAAGACAATAAGGCTTTAATCAATGTTCATGCAAATTCTTTCAAAGGACTGGAAAACCTCCAGTATTTTTATTTCAGGTTAATATTGTAAAAAATAAAATTAATAAATAAAGTCGAAAAAATTAATAATGAAAATTATGGAAAAGGTTTTTTTTTTGATTTTTCATGAGTTTAGTACTATAGTGTGTCCCTCATGAACTTTATTATTAGACCTAATTTTTAAGTATGATTCTTAAAACATCAAGCCATTCCAAAATATGTACTTTCAAAATTTACACAAATAAAATGATTTTAAATCAAATTTAAATTTATGAAACAATACCAAAACTAATTCTCAATATGTCAAGATAAAACTAGGAGTTATAACAAATATTGGAAAGGTTACAAGTTTCACAACCATTTGGATGTACACTTTTTTATTGATATTACAGAACAAAGACGACTTTTAAGTACAGCTGTACACTTGACATAAATATTAATGTTGTGTGCGGCAAGATTGCATTTACAAACCTTTGAGTCAAGTTGTCCCGAAATAATAATGAAATAAAACATAATGTGTACAATATGTGTAGGAATAACGATAATGTAAAAAACTGGGAATATGATGAAAATGATGGAACAATATTTTCTCTATTTTCTGGAAGCTCTAAACTTGTTCATCTTATTCTAGAGGATTCTAATTTAACAACATTAGGTAACATTAAATACATTAATAGATGTGCCCGGCGTTGCCCGTGGAGGTTTAAAAACATTTTTTGTAAATTCAAATTGTTAAAGAAAAATTTCAAATTTCTAATTTTTTAGCTATGTCCCCAATTTTGTTCAGCCGTTCAGCCAGCTACAGCTAACATATATACAGTGATAACCAGAAAACTTTGGAATAGGAAGCCGACTTTCAAACTCAAGTAATGAAATTTCATAGCACATTGAACATGAAACACAGCAATTGTGCAATGTAAATAGACCCATTTTACTTAATAAGTAATTTAATAACTTACTAGTAAAGCTATTTGCTTGAAACAACATCAAATGCATTTCGGAAATGCTATAATGTCGTCTTCCTATTCCACAATTTTCTGGTTATGACTGCATCTAAATATTATAGATTATTACATCCTTATCTTACATGTTAAAGGGGCTTAAAGGTGTAATTTTAAGTAACCCACAAATTGTATACCATGTCCTATTTATGATTTTCACGCGGTACTCATTATACCCTATCTCAATAACAATAAGGAATATATTGTCGTTTTTCAATCTTGAATTTTAGAAATATCATTTTAAGCCTTTGTTGCATGAAACACTTTTACATTGGCATTTCAAAATTGGGAGCATTTGAGTTTTGAATAAGATTCTACTGGAGAGTTTTTTAATTCACTGAGTACTCTAAAGGTTTGAATTTTTCCTCGTAGTCATTTACATTTTACCAGTATTTCAACTGCTTTAATAAACATTACTGGGTAATAATATTAGCTTTTTGTTACTGACATATCTGCAAGCCTTTATAAAGTACATTTTTAAAGATAATAACAATAACAAATTTCGCCGATTTTCCTATTTCAATTGGCAGATTTCCAAAAGTTTCAAAAAAATCTAAATTATTTTGAGGCAACACTATGTAATTCTGACCAGCAAAAAACCGTCCCTGTGGTCATGTGCAGCCTTGGCAAAGTTCCGTTAACGAAACGGCGGTTTTCGAAAATTAACTGAAGAGTCCGTTAACAAACGGCAAAAACCATTAATTTTTAAAACGTAAACTAAACGGATTACCCGTTTAAAAAAAATTAACAGTAACAAACGTTAATAAAAAGCTAAAAACGGTAAAGTCTTCTGTGTTTATAAATCATTAACAAATTTTTTTCGCCGTTAACGTTGTTAATACTGTAATGTTCCGTTAACGATTTTTAAACCGTTAAAACATTTTTTTTGTTAATTTCGTAAAAATAGTACCATTAACGGCTAGAGCTGTTGACTATTGTAGATCATTTTCCGTCAATGCCGTTAGTAAAATTGAGATTGTTAACTAACGGTAATTTAAAAAAAGGAAATTATTGTTAACGGATAGAACGTTTTGTTCTTACCTTTAAATTAACGGCAAACTGAAATTTTTTATTTTGAACGGTTAGAGCTAACCCTTAACAAAACGGCTTGAACAAGTTGGAATGTGTCCAGCCCTACATGTGCAGAGTTACCATAGATAATTTGGACCAGATTGGTTCCCCTGTTTGTTGGATACAATCAAATATAGGGACCGGCATGTTGTTGAAAATTAACGGATGATTCTGTTACCAACTGGTTACTAGGGCTGGGCACGTTCCGACTTTTTTGAAATCGTTCCGTTCCATTCCGTTCTAGAACGAGGGCCTTCAGCTAAATCGTTCCATTCTCGTTCCTCTTTTTTTTATCGTTCCGTTCTCGTTCCGTTCCGTCCCGTTCCGTTCCGTTCTGAGTAGAAGAACGGTCTTCCCGTTCCGTTCCGTTCTTGGCGTTCTTAGTTGAAGAACGGTTGCATCCCTCTTGTTCTGTTCTTAATTAAGAACGTTTCCATCCCCCGTTCCGTTCTTAGTAACGGACCATTACAATGTTCTCGGCAAAGAACGATCGTTCCACCGTTAACGTGCCCAGCCCTACTGGTTACCCTGTTACCGACTGATTACCGTTATATTTTAATCATTAAAAAACGGTAATAAAAAAGAAAAAATTAAAAATTAAAAAGAACGAACGGAACGTTCAGTTCTTAGCTAAGAACAAAGAAACTTAGTTTTTACCACAAACTCAAATTTTCTAACCTGACGGTGTAAACCTTGGATATTTCAAACTTATAATATTTGAGCAAACATAATCCATAGTTTGAAATATACCGTAGTTTCGATATAAGTATAGACTTCCATTTAGTCATTGCCGCTAATTTACATATAGATTTCTAATTGGATTATAAGATTCAAATAGATAGATAGATAGATAGATAGATATTTTGTCAAAAAATTAATTTCTTTCAAGTCACCCTTCATTTAAGAAGAGAGGCATGCCTGATTTACGACTTTACGACAGTTGAAACCTTTATCTGATAAATAGTGAGGAAAATATGGACGTTTTTCTGGCTTGAAAAGTGTTCACTTCGGATAATTTCTTCAATATTGTCATGCAGTAGAAATGCGTAAGTCACTTTTATGATGAAACCACAATTGAAAATAATAAGTTTTCAAAATGATAACGACATCTAGTTCAGTCTTGATATAACAAACTTGAAAAGGTGTTCGGTACTTTCCCAGAGGCATTTTCCCAAAGGTGACTTCCCAAGTGGCAATTTATCAAGTTGCAAATTCCCAATTGTGAAATTTCACAAACGGCAACTTTCCAATGGTTAGGTTAGGTCCTCTGAGGGGCTGTAGGCTGCAATGGAGGCTGAGCTCTGCGGCTAGGATGAGCTAGGGGGGCCGGCTAGAACAGGCTGGGGGCCGATTGCTGCAGCTAGGACGGACTTGGGAAGTTGCCGTTTGGGAAAATTGCACATTTGGGAAGTAGCTATTTGGGAAAATACCCTTGGAAAGATACCCTTGGGAAGTTGCCATTTGGGAAAAATCCTTTGGTAAAATACCTTTTCCAGAGTTTTCTGTCTATCACTGCAGATTGTGTAATTGTTTAATTGTTGTTTATAAGAAGGATGAAATGCTATAATCATGATTTTTAAAATTTACATAATTATTTTTTGTATTTAAGCTTCAAGAGATTCTGAGAAAGTTCTTCCCCATCTCGAATACCTTAGTTTGGCATTCAATTTCCTAAGGTGTAGTTTCCGAAGTGTCCTTCCATTAAAACAGTCAAATCAGCTGTCTGGTTCGGATTTATGCAACAAAGACAATGAATGAAACTGGCAGAATTAATCAAGACAAAAAGAGTAATGGTCTTTCTTACTCAGCCTGTCCAAACTTCACTTAAACTTACATTTGAGCTTAATTTTTTATCTAACACTGTCTTTTTTCTTTTTTTTTCGGTCAGGGGCTTAATTTCAGAATTGTCCTTCTTTGCCCTAATTTGTATTTTAGGGTGCTTCGTAACAACTCTTTTTCTGCCATATCCAGTTCTCCTTTAAAGTACTTGAACCTACAGAACTGTCAGATCAGTAGTGTAGAGCCAGGTACAAAGAAAAACAACGTTGAATGAATTTGCAGATTTCTCTTTTTATATTTTGCGGATTTTCATAAAAGATTATTAAAACTGCCAATTTCATCTTTTACTAACTTTTGATAGAACTTAGATTTCTTAAAAAGTTATTCAGTAATTAACGTTTGAAAGCTTACATTCAAGTCTAAACAGGCTGCGCCCCCCCCCCTGGCCCCCCTCTAATTTTTTACTATTAATAACTAGAAATTTAAAGGATTTTTGTAAATAATTATTTTTAATGCATAGGGTAGGGCACAAGGCAGTAAAAAGCCCTTAAATAATGGATGTAAAAACATGTGTAACATCTTGATATTTGTCTGAAACAACAAAAAATAAATTTTTACTTTTTTTAACCCTTTTTTTTGGCATTTTTTCAACCAGCTTCCTAGGACCCAAACTATAAAAGTTATTGGATTAATTTTTTTCAATGAGCTGGCCTTGACAAATTGGGCTATAAACATGTATTTCAAACCTTTACTCATACTTTAAGTCCTACGCCCCCCCCCCCCCCTCCGGCTATGCATAGATTCAGACCTCTGAGCCTTTATATTGTAAAAAAAAACACCCTGTAGATCCAAATAACAAATTGTATACAAACATACGCAGATTTTTATAAAAGGATAAATCAGAGGTAAACTGAAGTTTTTTTTTCTTTTTATTTCTTCTCAATTGTGAATCATTTTAGGAACATTTGAAAATCTACCGTTTCTGGAACATGTTGACTTCCACTTCAATCCAGATCTCTTTATGCCAAGGTTGGAGTAATAAGTATTTTTGATATTTCATGATTTAGAAATAACCAGAAAATTCTGGAATGATTGTTGTCTTTCCTTTTAGTTCAGTTAATGATAAAGGTTTACTCAGGATAATGCTGTTTCAAATTGTTAAAATCAGAAAATTTATAGAAAACAAATTCAGTTACAAAATACATAATACTCACCTCAAGTTACATAATTAATAATTGTCAAACTAAAATTGACTGAAACTATTCCAGAGTTGCCAACAATGAAAGGGTTATGTTAATAATCACAAGTTAAAGACTTTATTAATGTCTTTTAAAAATGCTTTAAGCAAAAACATTGGAGAGAAATGGAATTTAACTAATATTTTTATAACTCAATTATGGTTTATTCTTTTTCTGATTTTTCAGTCTTCTTTGAACTGGTTTTAGTACAAAGATTGTATATTTTAGTTTTGAGGCACCTTTCTATACACCATTTGCAGTCATTGCTGATAGCATTTCAATTACCATACAAAGCATAGGTAACTTATCACCACTAGCTAGTTTTAGGAAAAAGAAATATTAACGTAATTTCATATGATCATCCATTTAAAATATTCATGTTGGATCCTAAAAGTACCCTTTTTACTTTTCCTAGCAACATTATCTACCACTTTGATAATTCAAAAAGGGTGCTGTTGTGGATCAGACATAAAAAGTTTTAAACAGTGGTTAAAGTTCTTTAAAGCATTTAAAAAGTGCAAAAACTGCTGTTTCCCCAAACTGTCATTGTCTGATGAAATAACATGTTTTATGGCTAAATTATCCAAAAATTTAATTTAATTTAGGTTTTGGAAACAATGGGATTGTGTTTGTTCCCACTTATTCTTTAACCTCAATGAAAGATTCATTAGTCAGAGTAAATCTAGGTATTTATACAAAGGGGTAGATATTCTCATAAATATTCCGTCCCCCTTAATTTTATTTTTCCCCACCTCATTAAATTTGGGGTTAAAAAATTATTCATGCTGAAATGTATGAAGGTTTTGGTAAAAATTACCAAACAAATAATTGCCACTTAAAGTTGCAATTTTACACATCTACCCAAAAACCAGTTCCCCTTTGAAATTTTTGAAGTATTAAAACATAACATTAGTTAATTTAAATTTTTTATTGTAATAACTATATATTTTTCAGCAAATAATCTATTTCAACAGATTGGTTCCACGCTAGGTAATAATTTGTTTTGATTTGCACATTTATGCAGAAGAGACAAGGTAGGTAGTTAATTTTGTAATTTCAGGAAATTCAACTTTTCCTGTGATGTCCAACCTTACTGAGCTAATTCTAGACAATTGTGGGATTATTACAGTTGCAGACGGAACCTTCACAAACTTAGGAAACTACAGAAAATTTAAAATGATTGCAGAAATAAAACAAGCTTTTAATTTTTTTTAACTTTTATAAACTAAGACACTTTTTGTTATATTTGAGAAATTTAAAACTTTTTTGCATAACAAACTTTAAACTTTTTAACAATTTAGATAATAACTAAGAATCTTCTCCTGACTTCAGAAAATTAAGTTGCTTTTGGTTCAATTAGGAATCAGAACTTTTTGTTGTTTGATTCAGAAAACAAAATTTTAAAAATTTTTAAATTGTTTTCTTCTCAGTTTCATTGGAATTTCTATCCTTGAAAAATAATCCGCTGGTTCAGCTTTTTCCAGCCCTACTCCTTCCATCCCTTCACTCATTACATATACAGGTTAATGTCATTCTTCCATTGCAAAAAACAGAATTTATTTAAGAAATTTTTTTTATGTGATGCATAATTAAATTACATTAAATATAAAGTTTTTCAAAGTCTTTTAAAAATCTTCTTTTTATCTTTAAAATCTTACTTTTCAACCTGTAGCAAAGTAATGAAAGAAATAATTTCGGGATGTTCTTAATAGACTATTTTGCCAACCGTCCTCTATCCGACCAACAAAATTTTCCCCATAACCACATAAAAAAAATATGGTTTGGTAAATTTTGCTTTGGAAGTTGGGTAAACCCTAGAATTTTTTAAGCTAGATGTTTTTGTGTTAACTTGAAAAACATTTATATGTCAATTTTTTATAAAGTTTAAATTTAACATTTACTGAAATTCTAAATTAAGATTTAATTTTTTGTTCTTGCTGTAGTCAGAATGACAATCTTAAAAGTTTATGTATTTTTGCAAAAAAAAGTTTCTGAAAAACAAAATTTGCAATTTTTATAACTATTTAGGTGAATAGTCCTGAGTCTGCTTGCTTCTTTATTTTCCCCGGTGGTATTTTTCAATCCAGGTAATAAGGCACTATTTTTAATTTAACACTATAAAGCCGGAGGGGTCTGAATCTATGTATAGCAGGGGGGGGGGCGTTTGGCTCCCCCTCCTAGAAAAAGGCTTAAGAGAATAGGTATAGGGTTGAAATGCATGTTCTTAACCTAATTTTTCAAGGCCAGCTCATAGTAAAAAAAATTGGACTGATAACGTTAATAGTTTGGGTGCTAGGTAGGGTTGAAAAAAATGCCTAAAAAGGGTCAAAAAAGTGAAAAAAAATATTTTTTTTTGTTTTAGACAAATATCAATTTCTTCATGCATTTTTCAGGGGTTTTAAAAAAAAATAGTTTTAGATCTGTAGCTTTAAGCACTCACAAGTTATGGGCTATTTTAGATTTTTTTTACAGACTAGACTTTTTTTCCGCCCTGTACCCTACCCTATAAATTTAAAAAGAATTTTGAACAAAAATTCCTTTAAATTAATATTCATTAAAAGTCAAAAAATTTCAGGGTGATTGTGTCAAAAATGAGAGAGCTAGGACAAAAAAACTATGTGGGGGGCGCCAAACGCCGCCCCCCCCCGCCTGTCAAGGGTTAAGTTGCACACTTGTGATGCAGATGACTTAAAGCCAAATAAAGCAAAGTTATGCCAAAATCTTTTCTTATTTTTCAATTGTTTTTTTCTAAGCACAGAACATCACTGAGACTCAAAAATCTGGGCAGTAGGAATTAAGAAGACTTTACTTAAACAATATTACAAATGTGTATTTGGGTTTTTTATAAAGCTCATACACATTTACCACTAGCTTGTGTAAAAGGCACAATTTCTATGTGTCATGTTCATTGAACCATTTAACATCCTAACTTGGGTCCAACAGTCGTTTTCCATTTTATTTTCAGGAATATGAGTAATCTGAGAGATCTGAGATTGGAGTCGGTAAACCTTGAGAGTTTGAACCATGAACATCTTCTCGGGTTAGGACAGCTGGGTATTTTTTTTATGAAAATGTTTATTAGAAGCACTAAAAGTAACCTTGAAGGTTTGATTTCAAAAACATCTTCTTAGATTAGGACACCTAGGTTTTCTCTTTTTTGATTCAATTAATTAACATTGTTTTGGATAAGAACACTTAGGTTTTTTCTCTTTTGATTCAATGAACATTCTCAAAAAAAATATTTTATGATTAATCGTAATTTTCTAAATTTACTTTTTATTCTAGAAACCTTATCTCTCACTGGATCCTCAATAGTAGAAATAGAGTAAGATTTTTTTTAGATTAAGCATAATCATAAATCAGAGTTTTTTAATGAATGTCTAAACATGATTATAAAATATTTCATTTGATTCACAATTTGAAAAATGTTAACTTCAACATCATACTGCCAAAATTCAATTCTTAACTATTGTACAAAGTACAAATTTTATTATAGAATGCTTATAATATCACCTTGAATCAATCTTCTCAGAGCTGAAATTTTAGAATGGTGGATATTGAGATTGATCCTCTCTTTTTGCTAATCTCAAGACTAATTTAGTCTTCAGATTAATTTATAGAGATTATAGATGTGCTCTTTAACTTTTGAAAAACAGGTTTTTAATTTTAGAGCATTTCTGGTGTTAATGGTGTCATATCAATTGAGCTAATGATCAATTGAACAATTGTAAGTTTTGGATTAAAGGGAGTGACCGGCTATGTAAGGTATTTGAACTGTGTATGCAGTGTTGTTGAAAGCTTCTTTCGGATTTATTTGAGACATATAAAATGTTTAAAAGACCTGTAAATCCTGAGTTTGAGCGCAAATTTGATGTTCAAAACTCCTACTTTGGGGTTGGATACGTTTTCAGAATTAGTTTTTTTAAATTATTAAATAACCTGGACATAAAATGTAAAAAATTCTACAATAAACTACAGAGGTCATGTATAGGAACATGTTTAGAAAATAAAAATTAATCTTTTCATCGAAAAAAAGTAATCTTGTTCAATTATTAGTTTCTATTATCTCATTATTTTGGTTCCTCTTTATTCACAAAGAGTTTTGGAGATTTTCTAGAATTATTATTGAAAAGACGACATTTCAAGAATTTGATGAAATCTGCGAATAAATTCAAAGAAAATTAGAAATTCAATATAATAATAAAAACAAAATAATCGATTTTAGCGTTAATTTATTGACAAATTTCTTTTGAGAAATATGTTCCTAACCATCTAATTAGACTACTGTATAATTTTTACTTTATATTTCGTTGTCGTTATTTGATAATTTAAAAAAAAACTAATTCTGAAAATGGTCAAATTGACCCCCCCAGCATATCCTGGTTTTCAAGTACCCCAGCAGAGATAGGGTTAATATGTCTCAAATGAATCCGAAAGAAGCTTTCCACAACACTTCATACTCAGTTCAACTACCTTACATAGCTGGTCACTCCCTTTAATCATTATTAAGACAAATGTTCAAAATGGCTATGGTCCTCAAACCTGATAAAATATGTTTTTTACTAAGTTCAGGTTAACATGATTAAATTTATATTTAAGTTTAAATGCTCTAAAAGCCGGCTTGTGAACAGCTGACTTTAGTTGAATCAGATATTAGTCCAATCAATTGGGATTAAGGATATCCCCTTCTGAAGTTTTCAGCTCTGAGCACCTAAAGTCTGAATAATCTAAATTTGTAAAACAAATGTATATTAAGCTGATGTGGTTTTAAAATGTTAATCAGTTTTCTCAATCAAGAGATTAAAGCATATTTGCTTTGCTCAATTCTTGGTATGAATTGAGTATGTTCTACCAGATGACATCGTCAATTTTGTATGTCCTGATGATCTATCTATCAGATAAAAATCTAACAAGAGACATCTAATGGCAAAGATCATCCAAAGTGCGTCAAAAGTTCAAAAACTTGTCGGATAAGGTTGAAACTGCGGTGGCTGGGAGGAATCCAATGTTTGATCTGAGTCTAAAACTAAAGAACGAAAAGTTTTGACTTAAATTTTAAGTTCATGGTGAAATGCCACTTCTGACTTAATTTAAACCTGAACTTTAACCATGAGGTTAAATATTTAACTCGCCGAAATCGACGAGTTAAAATTTAAACACAGGGTTAAAATTTTTAAATCCCGCAATCCCTATTTGCCTATCATCATTCATGGCGGTAAGGAGCATTCAACTAATTACGATATATTTAATAAATTTCACGTTTTAGATTAATTAATGTTTGCACGTAAACCCAAAATACGGTTGTAACTGGAAATATGTTTTGTTTTCCGTCACGTAAATAATTTAAAATTTAAAATCAGCTGATTACCAATAGTTACGTAATAATTCTTTTCTCTGATTGGTTCATATTTTCCCGGGAATTTAAAATTGAGAAAATTTAATATTTAAGTAGCTATTCATTATTTTTCAGAACTTTTAACCTCGAACTTAAAATTCGCGCATTCTTTAGTTTTAGACTCTGTTCTATGGTCGGGTCAGGATAGAAGGGAAGAATCATGGCCTGGAGTTTTCTAGAGAGGAACAGTGTGGACAGTGGCCGCAGGGTATGGACACATTTGTTCTACCATAGCATAAAACAGTGCTGAGTCCAAATTCTAAAGATGAGAAGTTACACAATTCATAGTACTGCTTTAAGAACTCACAAATTTCGTGAAACTTCGATAGGGTGCAACTTTATTACTTCATACCCTTAATAGCTTAAATCATGGTAAGATATTTTATATAGTAGGGTGGGTCGATTTTTCACTTGTCTTACATTGAGCTGAGGGGGTTTACAGGATATAACCCCCTAATGAATCTACCTTCTATTAAATTTCAAATAATTCTAAATTTAACCCCTCCCCCCACCCCTCCCCTCCTCAAGGAATGAACCATGTTTCAGAATATGTAAAAACCTCTACAATCGAGTTTAAAAATGTTTAAAATAGGTATCACAGCCAAATTTTAAAGATGTTGTAATTAAGTTTCTTTCAATGAATCATTAATTTGTTTGTTAAAAGATAAAAACTCTTATCTTTTTTAGTCATAATTTCCACTGAAACAGTTATATTTAACTGCTTAGAGAAAGGTAATACAATTTAAATATTGTTAATATGATTTAAAATTACATTTATGAATTAAAACTTTTTGCTTTTTCAAGTAGTGTGATTTTTTCTCTTTGTGCATTAATTATTTAATCATTTCAATCAAAGTTGTTGAAATTTATTTTTCATTAGCAGGTGATTTATAAATTTTAGTAAATATACTATCCTAGTTCATATTTTATTGCATTGAACAATTCTGATGCTTTAAAAAAATGGCAAATATATTTGTAAATTTCTAGCAAATATTTTTGGTATGATTATTTTATGCGAATTCAATGTTTCTTATAACCTTGATTTAGTGATGTGCTATTCCAGCAATACTACCTTACTACATTTTTTGGAACTAGTTTGTGTAAGATTTTAAGCAAACATCTTCTTTGAATTTCAGCATGAGTGGAGAATTGGAAGAAAATGAACTAACAGAAATAGATGCAGTTCGTTCAGTAAACAATAATACTAACGATGATCACATCTCATCAGAAAGGCAGTCTTTTGTAAACACCCTGGATCATCATTCTGATAGATACAATATTTCTGTGTCTGAAGGGCTTAAAGTTCTCATTATCATTAACAATGTTAAGTTTGAAAAAGCAAACAAAAATTTGCCAACAAATAAAAGATTATCTGAAAGAATTGGCAGCGATGAAGATGTTAAATATATCAAGAAAACCTTTACTGACTTAGACTGGAAGATTGATGTAGATCTTGTTCTGCATGATCCGAGCAAATGTAAAATCAAAGAACAAATCAAAGTCATCCAAGACACAAAGGTTCTTCTTAGCTGTATTGCTGTTTTCATTATGAGTCATGGTGAAGAAAATGATACAATTTGGGCAGATGATGATTGTTATAATCTCAAAGAAGATATTATTGAGCAGCTAGCAGCTGAAAATTGTCCATCTCTAGCAGGCAAACCTAAACTTGTTTTTGTGCAGGCATGCCAAGGGGGGCATGCTGATTCTGGAACCTGGGTGAAAAATAAAATCAAAGATTATTCTGATGCAACTGCAACACCAAGTAACATGGAGACAAACTCACAAAAATATGAATATGTAAAAATTCCAAATTATGCAGATATTTTTGTGTTTAAATCAGCATACACAGGTTACCTATGCTTTAGAAACCAAAATGGATCATGGTTTGTGAGCGAACTTTGCAGTATTATCTCCTCTAGTACCCCAGATATGGATTTAGGCTCCATTGCTCTGAAGGTCACAGAATCAGTCTCAATAAAACAAAGTTCTTCAGACAAGAAGAAACAAGTACCTATGGTTCAAAGCACCCTATTGCGAAAGATATTCTTAAAAGAACCAACTGCTATATCTGAAACTGCAGCTCAAATAGTAGAAGAAGTTGATGGAAAAATAATTCGGCAGAAAAGCTCAAGATGGAAAAGAATAAAAAAATATTGCATGGGAGAGAAAAAATAGTAGCATAACAACAATGTTTAACACTATTTAGTATTTATAGTTCTTTATTGATCAGAACTATTATTTTAGTTAGCCCTTTGATTTATGTAAATTGATATTTTGTAAACTATTATAATTTAAATAATTGTTTGGAAGTACAGGGTGTCCCATAAAACATGGGAATTCAGTGACAAATTCGATATTGTCCTTGTTATGAATTAGCATTGTAATACTACTAATAATAATTTTATGAAAACGGTAAAAGACTGTAAATATGTGTATATATATTTGAAAAGATGATATTGAATGCGTCAATGAATTCCCATATTTATTGGGACACCTGGTATGTAATATTTCTGTACAGTGTGGTCGGCGATTATATCAATATAGTGAATAAATGCTGCTTAAAAGCTGGACATAAATCAAAATCGAAATCGAAAACCATATTCATTTTATTGATTAATGAGACAAAAACTAATAAAAATTTATTTAAGTATTTAAAAAATATATGATATGAATTATTGGAGTTATTTTACCATGTAGAAAACAGATGGTAATGTTAATTAATTTCTTATATTATAGCTGGATTTGGCACCTTGATGGCTTAAAATTTGACCAAGTACTCAAAATTTTACTTTCCAAGTAAAGTGGGCATTACGTTTATGCAAATGCTTGCATTGATGTACAGGTTTGGTGCCAACTCAATGAAGGCAAATGTTAGAGGCTTAGAGCACACACATTTTACATCAGCTGATGTAATATAACTTAAATGCAAAAACAATCTAAAAAACCTAACAAATAATTTGGTGCTGGTAAAAATACAATGATTATTATAACAGAAAGTTATGATAATAGTAACTTGCAATGTCATCATCGAGTGATAAGATTGATGTGTTCCTTATTGCAAAGATTTGAGTTTTTAATGTATTTAAGATTCCTTTGGTTCTTTCAATTCGGGAAATTGTAGATCGTACATTTTAATGTTTTTACTGATATAATTCTGTAGATTTATATAGTTCTGTAGATCTATATAGTTCTGTAGATTTATATAGTTCTGTAGATCTATAAGTTTTGCAGATTTATATAATTCTGTAGTTTTTTTTTTATTTCTGTAGATTTATAAGCCCAAAACATATTCAAACATCTTAAGTTACAAAGGAATTGAGTAATTGCTTTAATACTCTAATCCCTTTATCTTTGAAACAACATTATAAACTTTAGATATATCAAACTATGAAATCTATTACTGAATTATTAAATGATTTTACCATTAGTTGCAAAAACATGGGGATTATAAAAATGTATTAGTAGCAAAGACTCAATTACTTTCAAAGTCCATAACATTTCTCTAATTTAAGGATTGAAAAACAAACATTTAATCATGCTTTAATCTTTTTTTTTACTGCAGGAGTCTGGTTTTTTCTGGTCTTACAAACTTAAGAAATCTATCGTTAGGTAACAAAAAGCATCAACAACAAAATACTCTTGACAAATTGTGTTTAAATTTGTTTTTTCTTACAGCTTACTGTACAAGTGATACACCTTTAACATGGAGCACATTGCAGGTTACACGACTAATATTGAATTACATAATGTCAATTTAGGGTCCAAGTAAACTTAGAGTAAAGAGCACAAATTGGATAATTAATTTTATGATTGGAAATATGAAAAAAATAAGGTTTTTTATATTGCATAACTCAGGGATTCTTAAGAGTCAGGGGTAGCCTATATTCAATTTTATTCGTTTTATTTTGTTTTCTTATAGTCCTTAAGAGTGCTTAAAAACTTGATGTAAATTGAAATAGGTTTTGAGGATTTCTTACCAAATGAGCTAAGAAAACTTATTTGGGAAATTAGATTTAAAATTTGGTGATGGTGATGAACCTAACCTCTGTAGATGTTAGTTCAACATTTTATTGAAAATATATTTTGGTCTGGGATGACCCTTATAATAACCATCAAAATTAATAATAAAAAACCACAAGAAAATAAACAAACAAAAAAGAGATTTCATAAAAAATGGGCTGTCAAATGGACAAAACTCAGATCATTAATTGAGGGAAAAAAATAGTTTAAAAATATTCACTTTTTAAAGAATGTTTTAAGAAAATTATTATTACTTGACTACTACTACTTATGTTTTAAAAAAGCAAGAAAAGTTTGAAAGAAGTATTCTGAATCATTAATCTAAACAGAATGATGTGTCTTCAAAATTGCATAACTTTTTTTTCTGCTTAAAATTTGATTTTTTTCTTCTGATATTTAATTTAAGAAACTCCTGAGCTATATTGAAGATACACCAGATCTGTTGAGAAAAATAGATAAGAGAAATGATTTGGGACTTATACTTCCTCATGCCATTCCTGTATCCATGGATGTTGTAGCTCTGTATCCTAAAGTTCCCTGGGAAGAAGGGTTCCTGGGTTCTAATATTTTTAAATTTACAGAGGGAGGGAGCAGCTATTGGGACCAGGGCAGCTCCCATATATGCAAACATATTAATGGGGGAGAATAAGATGATGTAGCAAGAATGAACTGGCACTGCATTAGAGTTTTACAGAAAATTTATTGATTGACTTGTTTTTTCTCTGGCTTGGATATAGAGAAGATTTGGAAAAGTCTACTATCTATGTATAAAGTTTACAGCTGAATATAGTTATGAAACCAGGTCTGTAAATTATTTAGATATAAAGATATTTGTTGATGACCAGGGTTATATGCATACAGATCTATACAAGAAGGAAAACAAGAAGAATAACTATCTTCTCTCTTCAAGCGGTCATCCGAATCATATAATATAACTAAGAATGGAGCACATTACGCCATGGGAGGGTATGCTCCTGCAGGTTCTATTTTAGAAAAACCAGCTCTGGAGAAAGATCTTGGTGTTATAATAAGCACAGATCTTAAGCCTGCCCTACAATGTCAAGCAGCAGCTAAAAAGGCCAACTCAGTGCTTGGAAGGATGGCAAGAGCTATATCATATAGGGACAAGAGAGTCTGGTTAAGTCTATACAAGGTCTATGTTAGACCTATTTTGGAATATTGTGTGCAAGCCTGGAGACCATGGATGGCCAAAGATGTAAAAGTGTTGGAGGATGTTCAGAAAAGAGCAATTAGAATGACGTCTGGTCTTAAAGGGGATTCATATGAAAAGAAATTAAAGGAGGTCAAGATGACCAGCCTAGAGGAGCGCAGGCAGAGAGGAGATATAATACAAACATGGAAAATTCTGAATGGTAAAGACCAGGTTCAGGAAAACCATTGGTTTCAGAGATATACTGAAAACCAAGGACCTGAAACAAGGCTGTCCTCCAACTCAGTGAACCTTAGACACAAACCCTTTAGAACTGATGTACGCAGACATTCTTATGGAGTAAGAGTACCAAAAATATGGAATGACATTCCTATGGAAGTGAGATCTGAAGTGAAAATTAATCAACTGAAAAACAAATATGATGAATTTATTAGTGCTTAATCTCAGTATGATAACAAGTAATGGGAGTATGGAGACCTTCCAGGAGATTTAAGTACCTGTAAAGCCCATGATCCGCATAACATGGCCACGCACGTGGCTCTCTTTGCGTGACTACTTCAAGTATTCAAGTATTCAAGAATATACCGTTCTCACTGGGGCACAGAGCACTCTGAATCTGCTGGAGTGAAGAGTTATTAAAGAAAAGACTAGAAGATCTGGAATAAGATCTGGTTGAGAGAGGATACAGGAGAAGATCCATTAAATATTCCTTCATGGATGTGAGGAAGTTTAAAAGACAGCAGGCACTGAAGAAGATAGTGAGTAGCAACACTCTAAAAAACGCAATTTTGGTCTTTAGCATCAGGCATCAAAGCTCTTCTGTCATATTTCAAATTTCTTCTTTCATTACTCAACTTTTGTTGAATATTTTACAAATTTACAATCTAACAAAACTCATTAATAGCTTACACATTGTTCTCTCAGCATGTGTCTAACTTTGTCAAATGACATCTTTCTTTTATGTTTGACAGTTTTCTTTCATTTTAATAAGCCAATATTTTAGTTTGTGTAAGATTAAACAAATTTTGATTTATGATTAATCAAACGTTGAAACTGCTGCTGGGCCGGCACGGCTGGCTCGGAGGGGGAGGGGGGGGGGCATCAGGACCGGGGGAAGAATCAGCTGAATTATCTAATTAGAAAAAGCAAGTCTTTATGAATTTAAAAAGTTAACCAAAAAGTTATGCAAATTTGTGCTCTTTACTCTACTTTATCTGATATGTTCAGGCCGGTTTAGGTAAATAACTGTATTTGGATATATTTAGGGTCCAAATAAAATTCTGTATCTAGATATGTTAAAGGTCCAAATAAACTATTATTGTAGATATGTCCATGGTTCACTTAAGTAAATGTCTGTACCTAGATATGCCCAGGGTTTAAGTAAACTTCTTTATCTAAGTATATGCCCAGTGTTTTAGTAAACTTCTGTATCTAGATATTCCCAGTGTTTAAGAAAACTTCTGTATCTAGATATGCCTAGGGATAAGTAAACATCTGTATCCAGATATGCCCAGTGTTTTAGTAAACTTTTGTATCTAGATTTGTCCAGGGTTCAAGTAAACTTCTGTATCTAGATGATATGTCCAGGATTTAAGTAAACTTCTGTATCTAGATATGCCCAATGTTTTTGTAAACTTCTGTATCTATATATGCCCAGTGTTTAAGTAAATTTCTGTATCTAGATATTTCCAGGGTTCATGTAAAATTTTGTATCTAGATATGTCCAGGGTTCATGTAAACTTCTGTATCTAGATATGTCCAGGGTTAAAGTAAACTTCTGTATCTAAATATGCCCAGTGTTTTAGTAAACTTCTGTATCTAAATATGTCCAGGGTTCAAGTAAACTTCTGTATCTAGATATGCCCAGTGTTTAAGTAAATTTCTGTGTCTAGATATGTCCAGGGTTTAAGTGAACTTCTGTATCTAGATATGGCCAGGGTTCAAGTAAACTTCTATATCTAGATTTGTCTAGGGTTTAAGTAAACTTCTGTATCTCAATATGGCCGCCAGTGTTTTAGTAAACTTCTGTACCAATATATGCCCAGTGTTTAAGTAAACTTCTGTATGTAGATATTTCCAGGAGTTCAGTAAACATTCCAGGGTTTCAGTGGATATATCCAGTGTTCAAGTAAACTTTTGTATCTAGATATGTCCAGGATTTAAGTAATTTTCTGTATCTTGATATGTCCAGGTTTTAAGTAAACTTCTGTATCTATTTTTTCCCAGGGTTTATGTGAAATTATGTATCTAGATATGTCCAGGGATTAAACTTCTGTATCTAGATATGTCCATGGTTCACTTAGGTAAATGTCTGTACCTAGATATGCCCAGGGTTGAAGTAAACTACTGTATATATATATTCAAGGTCCAAAAACTACTATTTCTAGATATGTTCAGGATTCAAGTAAACTTCTTTATCCAGATAAGCCCAGGTTTTAAGTATACTTCTGTATCTAGATATGTCAAGGGTTCAAGTAAACTTCTGTATCTAGATATGTCCAAGGTTCAAGTAAACTACTAATAGCAGATATGTTCAGGGTTCAAGTAAACTACTTTATCTAGATGTTCAGGGTTTAAGTAAACTACTGAATATAGATATGTTTAGGGCTTAAGTAAACTACTGAATATAGACATGTTTAGGGCTCACATGAACTACTGATTCTAGATATGTTCAGGGCTCACGTGAACTATTGAATCTAAATATGTTTAGGGTCCGATCAAACTTCTGTATCTGGATTTGACCCATGCTTCATTTTCAATAGAAAATATGAGTCATATAAAAGAGTTCACCTCCTATAGGAAAATAGGTTTGTAATATTTTTTTTACAGGGATTTTTTTTGTACTTTTAGGTGACTCATAATGCAGGCATGACTTATTATGGTCCCTTTTAAACATAAAAAATATAAAGACATTTTTATTGTTTGTTATTTATTTTCAATATTAAAAGAAACATATTCTGATTAAATAAAGAAAAAAAATAAAACTTATTTTTTTAGAACACCACAATGTTTTATTGTTACATTCTTCTCATTTCCTGTGCTTCCAGTATCCCATTCTATTTCTGCCACTTTTATTTCCTTGCTCAAGATTTTTACTCGTTTTTCCATTGTTTCTATGGTGTATATTATTACTTTTTCTGAAAGAGCTACCGTCTGCACAACTGCAAAGTTTAAAGTCAGGTCTAGATTTGTCGGCACATGCGCCACCTTTTGCTGCTGGTGGTAGAACCGCATCCGATCCATCCTTTAGAATATTAGAAGAACTAAAACATTTAAGTCAGTACGAGCTGGTTTGACAATGTAAGATTTTCAAAGGAATTGGAGACTCGTCAAATACTGTAACTGTATTATCTCTTCGTCCTTGCAACCTAAGATCGGAACTTTTGTGGATGTTGTTACTCTTGATATCCAATGAGGGCCCTTTTAAGTGGATCAATGCTTGATCACTCAATCAAAGTTATCCTTGGAGGGGCTAAACATCACTGTATATTGATTTGTTGATCTACGAAAGATTGAGATCAACGCATGATCCCAAAATTTACAACACAATAGTTCTGACTTTAAGTGTTATTAACTTTTTATATTTCAAACTTGTTTTGTTGATCTTAAAGAATTCAAAGTTTGATATATCAAAGAGCTATTACGTATTTAAACTTTAAAAAGTTAACGGAAAATTCTGTTAGCAAATGGAAAGATTTGTTAGTGAACGAAAAAAAACTGTTGATATAAAAACACAAAGAGCAAAAAAAGATTTTGATTATCAGGTTGCAATGATAAAGGGAATAAAAAATTTGAGTTTGTGTCAAAGTTTGAATTAAACAATCAGATTTTTCAATTAAATAATTGGTCACCTTACAAGCTCCGGGGCAGATAGGATAGGATCCATCTGCACATGGAGGCTCCCTTTGTTGTGAACTGGCCACTGCTGTACAGCATAGTAAAATAATAACATCTGCCCTCATTCTGTGTTGTGCCCTGTTATAAATATATCTATTTCATTTACCCTATTCCATATGGGGGAAGGGGTGGGGGTCGAGGACCCCCCTAACAATTTTTGAAGGGCTTAAACGTTAGGCTCAAATCGTGACTTTTATACCTACTGACTGAGTCCTCAGGTATACTGCCTGAATGCCTTATTTTACCTTTACCCGACTAAATCTATATTTAGACCTACTTCCGGTCATTGGATTTCACATTTTCATAGCTCTTTGGAAAGCTTTGCACAATTTTTAAAAAAAAATTTTGCCTAGATTTTTGCATAGATACCTTTAAAGAGAATTTGCATATTTTCAGTTTTACTTTAATAAAAAATTTTCAAATATTTTTGCATATTTGAATTACTTTGAATTAAGGGCTTTTCTAAAATGAATAATTTATCTTATTTGGCACACGTTTTGTTTTTGCATATTTTTTCCGTAAAAACTTGATATTGCAACAAATATTTGAAATTTTGAAAATTTTCAAATATTTATGCAGATTATTAAAGTAGAGCACAACAGCTTTCCAAAATAGGGTTAAACTCTATTAGTTTTAGGTTTTTTTTTCATTAAAATTCACTCTAATTATTTCAAAGATCTGAATTCGTGGTTTTTCATAAAAAATGCTCGCGGATTTTCCATAAACTTTGCAACTTCATGAAATTGAAGATAAATATTGCTGACAAGCATTCTCGATCCTTTTTAGCCTTCTAACTGAAATTAGGAAAGTAATTTTTTAAATTTAATTTAAAGATTGACACCTGTGAAAAACTTTTTTGTTTTTGAGTATCTTGACAGACAATATCAATCTGTTTAATCAGAGGAAAAAACAGCAACTGCAGTTACTACTTCTGTCAGGGGTTTCAATCCGCTTAGAAAAACAAGACGTAATATTTCTACACTGAAAACATTTTAATGTCTGTTGTTATTAAAAACAATCTGTGTTTGTTTATGTCTTGAAATTAGATTACACTATCAACACTAAATTATGACTTAACACTTAAATTTGATGTCACTATAACATACATTCAAATACATTTTAAATATAACATACATTCAAATCCATTTTAAAATATAACATACATTCAAATCCATTTTAAAATAAAACATACATTCAAATCCATTTTAAAAGTAATGCTTGTCGTTTTTATTACAAAGATAAGAATTCATAAAGTCAACTTTTTTTCTGACATTTATAGTTCCTTTAATTTTTTTTATCGAATAATCGTAAAATGACTTTATTTTGGAAAGAACCCCATCATTCAAATTACTATCAATAGTTTTAGTGTGTCATCAGTCTTGTCTTTATATATTTATATATTAAGAAGTTCTGAATTTGACGGGTATTTTGTCAGCAGTTGATAATCCTGTTGATCTTGGATTTGTCAGGTAGTAAACAATCAAAATAAAATGAATTTTAATTCTATCTAAAAATAATAAAAAAATTATTTTCAGCAGTTTCAAAAATTTGAAAATTTTGGAGATTGGCTGCAATAAAATCAGGTTAGACTTACTTCATAACCATTTTTAATGAATTAAGACTGTTTGACTACTCAAGATGGTTAGGAATGAAAGTCAGGGGCTAGAAATTCCGAACTTAAACAGTTTTATTTTCCTTATGTATACACCTATTTAGTAAAGGTTACAGCGGCTCTGAATTGATATATTGATGTAGATCTTAAAAAAGATATTTTTGTAGACAATAAAAATAGAAGAAGAAGAAGGTTGGGATGCTTCCTCAGAATTTGTCAGTCTAGATTTCCAAAAAAGAATGCTACCCTTTTTTTAGGTTTTGAGTGGTTTTCTTGTTTACTCTGGGATATATTAACTTGATTAATTGAAAGATTTATTGACTAAAACATTTATTGATTGATTGCTTTGGTCATTAAAGGTTTCATTGTTTCCTCCTACACCTCAGCATAAGATATTAACTTGATTTATTGATTGATTAGGTTCTGGGTGGTTTCCTTGTTTGCTTCTACATCTCAATTGGAGATATTAACTTAATTGATTATTGGTTGATTAGGCACTGGGAGATTTCCTTGTTCCCTTCTTCACCTTAGCTGGAGATATTTACATGATTGATTGATTGGTTGATTGATTAGGTCCTGGTAGATATCCTTGTTCCCTCCTACACCTCAGCTGGAGATATTTACATGATTGATTGATTGGCTGATTGATTAGGTCCTGGGAGATTTCCTTGTTCCCTCCTTCACCTCAGCTGGAGATATTTACATAATTGATTGATTGGCTGATTAATTAGGTCCTGGGAGATTTCCTTGTTCCCTCCTTCACCTCAGCTGGAGATATTTACATGATTGATTGATTGGCTGATTGATTAGGTCCTGGGAGATATCCTTGTTCTCACCTACACCTCAGCTGGAGATATTTACATGATTGATTGATTGGCTGATTGATTAGGTCCTGGGAGATTTTTTGTTCCCTCCTACACCTAAGCTGGAGATATTTATATCATTTATTGATTGGCTGATTGATTAGGTCCTGGGAGATTTTTTGTTCCCTCCTACAACTTAGCTGGAGATATTTATATCATTTATTGATTGGCTGATTGATTAGGTCCTGGTAGATATCCTTGTTCTCACCTTCACCTCAGCTGGAGATATTTACATGATTGATTGATTGGCTGATTGATTAGGTCCTGGGAGATTTTTTGTTCCCTCCTACACCTTAGCTGGAGATATTTATATCATTTATTGATTGTCTGATTGATTAGGTCCTGGGAGATTTCCTTGTTCCCTCCTTCACCTTAGCTGGAGATATTTACATGATTGATTGATTGGCTGATTGATTAGGTCCTGGGAGATATCCTTGTTCTCACCTACACCTCAGCTGGAGATATTTACATGATTGATTGATTGGCTGATTGATTAGGTCCTGGGAGATTTTTTGTTCCCTCCTACACCTTAGCTGGAGATATTTACATGATTGATTGATTTGCTGATTAATTAGGTACTGGGAGATTTCCTTGTTCCCTCCTACACCTCAGCTGGAGATATTTACATGATTGATTGATTGGCTGTTTGATTAGGTCCTGGGAGATATCCTTGTTTCCTCCTACACCTCAGCTGGAGATCTTAACACTCCAGAAGAATGGAATAAACTTGATACTCACCGAGGCTATGCTCAGGTTAAAGGAACTGTCCGCGTAATTTCAAGTGATCATCTTTTAAAAAGTTGAATGTCTGAGAAAAAAAGTGTAGATGTTCATTTTTTCATCTTAAATCAGGTTTTTTCAGTTTATGGAACTGACTTCCCGATTTACGCAGCTGAGACAAAAAAATAAATGAACAGAATTCAACAGGGTTGAGATGAAAAAGGGCAATATCTTCATTTTACTGTTGGTTTTGCTCAGACAACTGTTTTTGGTTTTAACTTTTACAGTTTACAATACTTATTGACCTCTACTTCTGTTAAATTATTTAAAACCTCATATTTATACACTGCAAACCAGAAATATAAATTAAGTGGAATAGAAAGAAGGACATGAAGTAATCTTTAAAAGGATTTGAATTTTTTCGATTTTTATGCTGGAAATGTTGGATTTTCAAAAAATTCCAATAATTTTTTTCAAATATTTTGTAGAGGCTATTCAAATTTATATAATACAAGCATGGGAACCCAGCGTTGCCCAGGGTACTAGTACTTACCACGTTTACCCACGCTTGGTCACAAATTTTCCCTATAAATTTAGAATCTAAAAACTAAACTAAAACATACCCACAATTCTTCCGAGTACCATAATCTAAATTTGAGGCAAACCGGTATTGGGGTTACTAAGTTATGATCAGAAATACAAACAAACATACACTACTACTTTATATATACAGATATATTTTCAGTGATTTCTTCAACTCTAGCCTGGTAGAACTGGACCTGTCTCAGAACCTGTTTGAATGCAATCAACTAATCTCAAAGTTTTATAAGAAAGCCCAGAGCACTCATGTTCATATTGTCGGCTATTTTAACGGTTCAGGTAGATTTAAGATGATTTTATTTCTTATTCTGGAGCCAGGTATAGAGAGAAATAAAATATAGATAATACATGGTTCATGTAGAAATACTTAAAATCTGTGTGAATAATTCATTAAAGCATTCTTTACACATGAAGGTTGAGTTTTAAAAACAT
The DNA here is from genome assembly GCF_000591075.1 of Eurytemora carolleeae. Lineage (NCBI taxonomy): Eukaryota > Metazoa > Arthropoda > Copepoda > Calanoida > Temoridae > Eurytemora > Eurytemora carolleeae. Next base: position 99,159 of record NW_019396975.1, on the reverse strand, counting down.
CCGACACATTTATTTTTTGTTTTAATTCTTTTAAAACACATTTTTTAAAAGTTTACTAAAAATTCAAAATATATTTTCAGAATAAAGTGCATTTAAATTTGAAAAGTTAAAAATGTTTTCTGTTTAACCTAGCACATTACTAAAATAGTTAGAAAAAGGGCATTAACCCATTGAAGTCTGGGGGAGGGGGGAAAAGGGTGCAATTTCTAGAGAATATATAACCTTTGAGACTTAGGATAGAGTGCTATAGTGAATTATGTTGCAAAAAGTTTGCTTGAAAATTGTAGACATAAATTTTCTTATGCTTGATAAAAATCAGCATGCATATTTAAAACATGCAAGTCCATTTAAAGACCTTTTTAATATATAAAGTAGGTGTATTATTAAAATAGTCTTGGGCTTTTTCCCATTTAAAAGTCATGTACTCTGAATCCAAATTGGGAGCTAAAAATAAGAAAAAACGTAATTTTTTAAATTGAATTCTTGTTTTTCGTTTCAGGTTACGTTTGTGCAGACCAAGACAAGGTACAGAACAGGGAGTAAGAAATAGAAGGGAGATACAACTGACGCGGTTCACCCTACCATATGATTATACATGCTTTGCAGACGGTACTTCAATTTGTATATGAAATATTTAGAATAGGTTAATGTACACGCAGTAATTGTACATCAGACAAATATTTCTTATTCAAATGAAGTACCGTCTGCAAAGCATGTATAATCATATGGTAGGGCGAACCGCGTCAGTTATATCTCCCTTCTATTCCTTACTCCCTGGTAAAGAATCATTAAATGGCAGATGCAAACAAATGTCGTCTTTAAAAGTATTGTTTTTGATAAAAATGTGTATAAACAGAAGAAAAAAACACGATATAACATCAGGGGGGGGGGGTATTGTCCATTAGGCCCGCCTGGCGCCTATTACCTGATTTTTTATCCATTTATAAAAACTACTTTTAAATACAAAACAAAAAAATGTTTTAAAATAAACAGGAAAATATAGTTTTATTTTTAGCAGAAATTATTTGTTAATGATTTATTTGTCATTATTTGATTTATTAAAATTTTAGAAAAATTTATATTTTAAGGTTAAAACGTTCTTTGATTTTGTCACCAACGGCCCAGCATTAGGTAATACGATTTTTTTAATTAAAATTTTCCTTGACTGCAGATGTACTTTAAACAAAATTTTTCCTTGACTGCAGATGTACTTTAAACAAAACTTTTCCTTGACTGCAGATGTACTTTAAACAAAACTTTTCCTTGACTGCAGATGTACTTTAAACAAAACTTTTCATTTGGGTTATGCTTTTGAATACAATTAGTATGCCAGATGTGTCAATTTCTTCAAAAAAGAATTTTAAGTTTTCTTTTATATTCTAGAGTTTATAAAAGCTGTAAATGATAAATATTACAATTAAAAAATATTAATTTGGGCTTTGAAATCAGGAAATTATAGACGAAATTCTCTTTGTATTTTATAAGCATTGAAAAATAAAAAGTGTATTATGTTATTATTCTGTAAGTCTCATTCTTTAAGTCTTATTCTGTAAGTCTCATTCTTTAAGTCTTATTATTTAAGTCTCATTCTGTAAGTCTCATTCTTTAAGTCTTATTATTTAAGTCTCATTCTGTAAGTCTCATTCTTTAAGTCTTATTCTTTAAGTCTTATTCTTTAAGTCTCATTCTTTAAAACCAGTAGACGCACAGGATTTTCAACGAATTATTTTAGAATAAAAAAATATTGTTACTGTCTTGTTTGTGTACACATTTTTCTTATTTTTATTGTCAATAATCCATTGTTGAATCAGAGGAAGGAGTAGCTTTAAACAGCAAAGGAGGTTTCTCATTAACACTGCAAATTATCACAACCACCCTTGTATCCCTTGCAGGTCAGTGAAGGGGAAGGGGGGGGGGGATAAAATGTGTCAATAATATGGCATTCGTGGAAAAGCCATTTTTATCTTTAAATGAAAAAAAATTGATTAAATCTTTAAAATTTAGAAATAAACGAAAAAGCGTATTTTAAGAAATAGAAAAATTTAAATTTGAATTTATTTTAAAATGAGAAAGATATTGTTGGCATTAACTAGTACAAAGGAACAAATAGAAATAAAATTTCTTTTAATTTTCTTATCTTTCAAAATTTAAGCTAATTTCATCATTGTAGATTTTTATCAAATTTTTGTTTTTAGTTAGTATTGCTGTTTGCCTAGTTACATACAAATACAGATGGTATATCAAGTAGGTAGCCTTTTTTATTCCTGCCCCCCCCCCCCCCCCTGGTCAAAATCAAACTTTTCCTGGCTTAGAGGGACAGGACTGTAATTTCAAGTAGGAGCTTCTTTTTCAAGAAGGGCATCCCTGCTACATAAAGGTCCTCCTTTAAACCTTTGCCACTGTTACATCTATATATAAATTTGGCTTGTCTGTCTGTCTGTCTGTTTGTATCCAATAAACGTCAAAACGGCTGAACCGATCGGGCCCAAATTTTTTGTGGGACATCTAGGGACTCCAGGGAAGGTTTATGAATCATCAAAATTTCAAATATTTGTCTCCATCAAAATTCGATCGTCATTAAATTTTTAAAAATTTTGAAAATCCGCGAAATTTTTTGTGAAAATCCGCGAATTATTTTTGTTTTGTTTTACGATGTACACAAAGAGAACATGTTCACAATTAATTTAGGAGATGGGCGCGAAGCGCCCTCTAAGGCTAGAAAGAAGGGCGCGAAGCGCCTTGAATTTCTAGTATTCTAAAATTTGAGATTAATGTCATGATATTTTTCAATTATTTTGAACCAAATGACTATGGTGATATTGTAAATTGTACAGTGTACAAGCAAATATGGAATTATTTTATTTCTTACAATTTAATTTAAGAAAACATTCATGTTTATTATTTGAACATTAGTATGCTTATATTAAAAAGCTAAAGACAAAGCACAAGCTAGACATATAAAGACTGCTTATCAGCTTTCAAGGGCTTGGCTTAGTAGGCCCGTAGTCGTACCGACGCGACATGGTTTATTCGTGCAAAAGCTTTTTGACTGCCATCTAACATCTAGTACACATTCAGTGGTTAAGTTTTTCAAGCTTAAAGAAATACTTTAATTTCTGAAGTTAGTCGATTTTTTATGGTTTTGTATTTCGTATCTGAAGGTCCTCAAATATCCCGAAGAATAATGGAACCTGGTGTAGAACATGTCGCATATTCTAGCCTTGAATAGAGGCAAAGTTTCCCCTATCTTGGGGGGGGGGTATTATTTATTCTTGAAAAGTTTAGCTAGATGTATCAAATGGATTTCACTTCCCTGTCACAACTCTTAAGGTCAAAATCAATCACAACTATTGTTTGGAGTTTCCTTAATCTTGAACGCTTGATCTCGATATCCAATGTGGGCACTTTTAAATTTGAGGAAAATGTTTGATCCTTCAATCAAAGATATCCTTGCAGGGTATTACCACCACGGATGTCCAAAAGGAATCCGGTTGACCCGTAGATCCACATAAGATTGATCACTGCTTGATTCCAAGATTCTCACAAGATTCTAAAATATCCTCCCTCATTATTTGAAATGTCTGTCAAAGATTTTTAGGATTATTTGTAATTAAATTTAATGAAATTTTATATTCCTAATTCAGACAGATATGTATGTACACTACAAAACCACAAATATAAAATCTTAAATATTTTTTGAATATTTCAAATACTTGAAGTGTATTTTACAAGGAATTTTTCCCAAGGCTGAACAAAAAGACAAATTATTCTAATGTACAGTTTATAAACAGCGAGAGAAAGTTGTGAAATAGGTGATGACTGTTAGACTCAATTTAATGGTATTGGTATGATTGTAAATAGTCCACTGAACATGCAGATACACAGAAATTGTGCAGTGGAGAGTACACAGTACACAAAACCATTTCAGCTTTTCTACAACTATAGTAGCTTTTAACAACATTAAATTGTTGAAATGTCGTCTTCCCATTCCATGAAATACGATATGATAGGTTATGCCAAGACAATTAATATTTAATTTAAATAATTTTTATTCTTGAATCTTGAGGATTTCTATTATTTTGTTCGTGGATTTTTTCCTTGATGAGAAGACGACATTGACTCAGCTACAAATTACAACTATTTAGGTACCACTACTTTTGCTATCTAAAGACCAGGAGCCCTGTATCCCAGAATCCAGAGTACATCTATGATGCTTTTATTTCATACAGCAAAGACAATGGTGAATATTTTTTCATCTATGCAAGAATGGCAATGTCCAATTCACAACGGTACCCTGTAAATTCTGTCCGATCAAGTATGAATTAGAGACATCAATGTTATAATTTTAAATCTGTTTATTTTCAAATCTGGCTTCTCTTCTAAATTAACTTGTAGCGCATTTCTACAGCAAGAAAACAAATAGAAATGATCAAAGTTGAACACTTTTAAAAAGCAAGGACCACGACAGTATCTTCCTTAATATGTTGATCAGATAAAGGTTAATCAGACATTGCCATCTTTACATGCAGGGTCACTTGAAATTACTCTTGCAGTCTCTGACTTTGATTGGCTTTAAAATCCTTGGAATCCTTATTCGGGTTAAAAACAAATATTAAAATGTTTTCAGAGGTTTGGGTTTTACAAACATTGGTCCCTTTTCTCGAAGAAACAGAACCCCGGCTTAAACTCTGTATCCACGAACGGGACTTTAAGGTAAATACGTTTTCACGAATGGGATTTTGGGTAAATGTATTTCCATGAATGGGATTTTAAGGTAAATTTTTATCCATGAATGGGACTTTAAGGTAAATGTTCAGCCATGAATGAGACTTTAAGGCGAATGTGTATCCATGAGTGGGACTTTAAGGTAAATGTTCAGCCATGAATGAGACTTTAAGGTGAATGTTTAGTCATGAATGGGATTTTAAGGTAAATTTGTATTCATGAACGGGACTTCAAGATAAATGTGTATCCATGAATGGAACTATAATATAAATGTGGCTAACTTGAGGGTTTTTATAAGCCATTAATAGCAAAAAAAAATTTTCTGAGTTAGTATAAGTTTGATTTTAAATAACAATGTTCAGAAATGTTTATTTTAAAAATAACTGGTCTGATTAACAAATATTGATATGTCAATATACGCGAACAAACAATGTAGCACTATCCTAAGTTCTAGTTTCATTGGTAACAATTTGTGTACTGACAACATTTATTCCTCTGCACAATTCTTTCTCTAAGATTTATATATATATATATATTATAGATAGTATATTGGAATGAATCTGAGGATTTAAAGCCAACAAAGATGTATTGAAACTATTGAAACTATGTATACACTTTAACTTCAAACTAATTCAAATCTATCACAAATCAAAGATACATCAATCTAGAAGTATATATTTATTTTATTTTTAAAAACTATAAATTCGTTCAATGTTATTGCTATTCTCATGGAAATGGACTGTACTGTAGACGTATATTTGAATGACCCTAGATTTCAAGGGTGAATTGTTCGAATTACAATGGTGCTCTTTGTACCTTTGTGTACAAATACTGTTTATCATTGTCACGTAATTATACAGACAAAGACACGTGGCAATGATACTGCACTGCCATTGGTGGGAGCTCTGGTGACGTGATACGGACATATTAATTATATCTATCAAACATTTTAATAAGAATATTAAATTAAAATAATGATAGAAGGAAACCTGGTATAGCGTCGTTTTCAGATTGGGTGCATATTTGCTGAATGTGATCTGTTTAAAGCTTAGAATCTTATATCAAATCTGATATATATAAGTTTGGATATAATCAATTTCTCTAAACAGGAACATCAGATAGAACTCTTAGCCTTTTAGGTATCGATCTAATCCTAAAGTGTTCAGATTCTCTTTTTTCTTTTCCTAATTTCGAGATTAAATAATGCTTGTTCTCCTATTGTTGTTAATCTCCAGACTAATTAACCGAACCGGATTAAGGATATATCCTGTTTCGTTCTCTTTAAAATTATTAATTAAAAGATTAATTCAACCTTGAAATTACCAGGTCGTCTTTATAGTTTTATTCTTTGTGGATAAACCTGTATGTATAGGACTAGAAATGATAATTATTATTTGATTATTTGATTCGTAGAAATTGTTTTTAAATTTTAAAGTAATTGTTTTCTAGGTTGGTAGTACTATTGTTGAGAATATAATAAACTGTGTGGATAGTTCGAGAAAAATAGTTCTTGTTCTAACAAAATCCTATGTTAATAGGTAATTTATATATTTACAAAGAAATCAAAATTATAAAAAATCCAACCTTTTTTTAACCTTAAATTCACAATCAACAATTTCAGGTTCTAAATACGCCCGTTAAAATTAGATAATTTCAAAAGCAGGCCTTAGTCTAGAAATTAAAATAAAGATTATTTCTTGTAAATACATTGAGCAACATTCTTCAACATTATATGCTTCGGACGTTTTTTTCAATTTAAATGAAAAAAATGTTTAAAGGCATTTTTCATATTTTGGGGCTTGGAGTTTTTTTATTGCGCGGACCAACTTTATAAAGGGTTTGAAGTCGTGATTCAAGTGATCATCCATTTAAATAGTGGCATAAAAAGCAATCCAATATGTATGTTTTCAATTTTAAAAATTATTTTTTTTCAATTGTGATTGTTTTATTAAAGTTACTTGTGGATTTCTAATACAGAAACACCGGAGACAATAGTAAGAAATTAATTAAACACTGTGCAAGCTTAAAAAACACGATAACTCCCACATTATGTATTAATTAGATAAAGTTCTGAATCGAGGATGGAGGAGGATCACTTGAATACAAGGGCAGTCCCTTTAATAATCTTATTTTGTATTCATATTTTTACAATTTATTATTCAGCTCATGGTGTATGTTTGAAGCTCATATGGCTCAGCATAGGATTCTGGTAAGTTACACCTATCATACAGGGATTATAAGAAAACTTTGGAAATTTTCTCGTCTTTTGCTTTTTTTTATTATTTTAATACAACTTATCACATACCGAAAAACTGTATGTATTTGGTGAAAGCAAATGTTTAGAATAAAAATTTGGGATTCTTGACACTATGCCAATTATTGACCCTGAGAATAATGTATGCAAAAAAGGACTCAAGAACAAAAAAAAAGATTAACAAAACTAGTTTTTTTTTTAATTCTTAAATTTTCCAATCTTCTATAATGAAGTTCTTCTACACAATTTGGGGCAAATAAAACAAGGGGTTCATAATGATACAAACATACACATAAACAGAGATTACTAAAGTATTTATATTATATAAAGAATAGATAAATGAAACTTAAAAAGTGTTTGTTATCAAATTGTTTTATTATGTATAAATCAAAATTTTATTCAAGAAATCTTTTAAAATAATAAATTTTAAAATAACTTTAAATTATAATATCATTAGTTAAAGGGACTGTCAACGTATTTTTAAGTGTCCCTTCATGAAAATATTAATTCTTTCATGGATGGTTAGTTGAAAATACGCTTACAGTCCCTTTCTACAATGTATTTGTTTTATTCTAAAGGATCTGAATTAACACTCGAAATAAAAATTTTCTAATCCCAATATCTTTTCAATAAGGTGTAAATCTTGACTATAATGAGATTTTTCAGAATTCATAGTTTGAAATATCATAGGCCTTAAAACATAGGCTTGTGATGATTTGATAGTTTGAAATATCAACGGCCTTAAAACATAGGCTTGCAATGATTTAATAGTTTTAAATATCAAAGACCTACTCCACCATATTGCAATGATATAAGGATTAGCAAATTAGAGTTTGAGGCGGGTATTCAGTTCCTTTAAACAGATTGTTAAGGATGGAAAGGATCGGTTGATAATGATAAAACTGCAGGATCTTGATAAATCCTACTCCAAATCCTTCAAACACATCTTGTCCAGGTACTGTACTGTACTGTACTGTACTGTACTGTACTGTACTGTACTGTACTGTACTGTACTGTACTGTACTTTATTGGCCTCATTATTCTCTTTTTTGACTCTTTAAAGAAAACTATTTTGAAAGATATCCAGATTTTAGGTATAAAAGCCTAAAAATATGAATTTTCAGACATTGTGGAATCATCCATACAATATATATATTTATGTACTTTTAACTTCAATCCAAATAAAACTCCATAATTACATCATTCCCTCTTAATGATCATGTGTTTTTTTTATTTCGAATTTGGATCTAATTATCATTATTGTAAGAAACCCGGTTTAGTTTTTATCCAACTGAATCCTCACCAACAACAACGTGAAAGAAATTCTAAAGATTTTCCAATCTTCTAGCTTAAAGAAATATATAAAACATTAGTTTAGAAGGAGAAACACATAGGAAACAAATTTTGTAATGAAAATAAAATACATTTTACTAAACTATTCAATTATATAGAGCTACAATTAATACATATTTATGTACATAGTAAACTACTTTTTTATGCGTCCTCAATGTGCGCTTGATGAGAGTCCTCCACAGTGTGTTATCAAAATGTGTACTTAATGTGCGTCCTAAATGCTGAGGTTTGGATTTGCGTCTTAGTGCTGTATCCTCAATGTTTGTCTTCAATGTTAATTCTATAGTTATTACCTCAATATGTGTTCTCTCTGTGTGTCCTCAATGTTCAATTTGTAATGTGCATCCTAATATTGGGCCCTAACGTACTGTAATAGTGTTCTCTCTGTGTGTCCTCAATGTTCAATTTGTAATGTGCATCCTAATATTGGGCCCTAACGTACTGTAATACTGCCTCCTCAGAAGTGCATCCTAATATTGGGCCCTAACGTACTGTAATACTGCCTCCGCAGAAGTGCATCCTTTTTTGCAAGAACAAATGTAGAATCACAAACTTCTCTCGCCATTACACAATTTTATGGCATAAATGTTTAAGGATTTTGATTCTATATCCTCTGTTGTTAACAACCTACTGAACAATTTAAAGTAATTGTTTAACTCGTAGAATTTGGCGAAATTACATTGCATTCAACTTTTATTAAATTTAATTAATACCAAGTATTTCAAATTTATCCTGAAACGAAAATGGAAATATAAATTTTCCGCGAATAACTAACTTTCTATTTCAGTGTAACATACCTCCATCTCTATGAAGAAAGNCTAAAGGTAACAAAAAAGTGCAAAAATATAATTAACACAAAAAAAAAAGTTTCGAAAATGTTTCAGTTTTTCAGGAGAAACTACACATAATTTTAAGTGGTTATAACAATAACATGATTTCCTTAAAACAAACACAATGCTTTTACAACTTTTAGCTATTCTATTGCCTCCAGTTTTTAATTTATAGGCTGCAATATACTAAATTGAGCTTGAATAACAAATTTGATTTAACTTCTTGGGTTTCTTTATTTTATTTAACAACGTCATTTTGTACTTTCAATTTTCAATATCTTCATCTTAATTATATAGGGGGCATTCAGTATTTTTAAAAATAACATTTTCTTATCTCAAAAGTCATGCTTGCGGTTTTAACCATTTGTTTAAAGTTTAACGCTAATTGCAAGAATACTCTTAAACAGAATATAAGTAGTGTAGAATGTGGCATGATGTAAGTGTTTTTGTACCATTCTCTGATTTATCTTATCTTTGACATTTTGATTTTTTCGAATCATAAATTATTTAAATGTAACCTTTATTTTGCAAAATCTATTCAGATTAGAACAATTTTTTCTTGCATAGATTTAAATTTACTCTGACATTAAAAGATTGACTTTTATGTTACATGATTTTCCTTTAAATGCAAATTAGATAGCTGTCTTTGAAAACGTTTAATCCAAGCATGCAAGCAGTTTTAGAATAGATCATTTTTAACGAGTTTTTGGCTATAGAGAGGTAGATAAACCAATTTTGTATTATATATATTTTCACTAATTACTAGCATACATTTAGGATCTTTATAAATCTTTTTGAATAAAAACATCACGCAAACAATTTTTACAAGACAGAAAGTCAACAAAACTTTACTATAAAAGAGAGTATTTTCTATTTGGATGTTTCAACTATTGATTTTACTTCTGTTGTGTCAAATGTGAACCTAACCCCTCCAGGTGGGTTTCCTTTATAAATATCCTTTTCAGAGTTATCAATATTATCCGCCAACGCTTTACAGTCAAAAGTCAAACTCTTGGCCTCCTAAAGCAAATAGTTTTAAATTTATTTTTTATTTTAAAAACATCAGAGTTGAAAACTTTAGAATAGGATATCCTAAATCCCGATATGTAAATTAATCTGGAGATTAATAACAAGGGAGAACAATCATTATTTAGTCTGGATGTTAAGAAAAAGAGGAGATCAAGCATTAATCTCGATATCCCCATTCTAAAGTTTTCAGCTCAGACTGTATATTAATTAATTTTCTTTGAAATATAATCTTAAAGGGAATGTTGTTTTTATTTCAAGTAACCCTCCATTAAAAAGTGGGACATGTCCGATTTTCGTCGATACCATTGAAACCTTTGCCAGATTGTTCTGTTTAATTCTGATTGCTCCAACATTTTTATCCTGCAGTAGAAATGCGCACTTTTGTTGAGAAATCACAATTGAAAATAATTAATTTTCTAATCTATAAACATGGAAAAAATTCGAACTTGATCCGACAAAGCTGAAAAGGATACCGTTGTGAATTGGAACATACCCTACTCTATAAATGGATGGTCACTTGATATACCGTGTACAGGGGCCGTATTGAATACATTGGGGAGGTCGCTCAACTACTACCTACCGCCGATTCAAAACCTGAATCACCGATTCAAATCCTCATGAATATTTTACTTGAACGATGATTCAAGATTTGTTCCGGTGGTAAGCAGTTCAGCGGCCTGGCTCAAATTCGATCCTAGACCCTTTAAATATATTCTAAATCCTACCGGATTGGTCGCCAACTGAGTTTTTGAGAAATCTAAGATGAAAGATCTTCCAGGACTGTCCTGATTTTCTGGACTAAAATAAATTATTGTTTTTTTAACAAATCTTTGAAGAAAAAAGAATTATTAGTATAATTTAAAGTGTGTAATTAACGTTTCATAGCACACTGTAAGCCTTCAACTGATATATAATTGATTTCATCGTTTTCTTTCTGAAATCTGACAAGTCTATTTTTAATAAAAGATAGAAACTGAGCAATCAAATTCTAGTTTATAATTACTATATATGTTTGCAATCTGTTGAAAATTAGAGAATGAGAAGAATAATCAATTTATTCAGTAGAGCTAGAAACAAAGACAGACAGTTAAAACTAAGCTCAAATTCATAAAAAATTAGTGGTACGACTTTGCGACTTCTTAATTCTTCTCATTCTAATTTTTGCATACAAGTATGAGATTAGGAAATAGAATTTTTTTTTCATAAAAGGAGTAATGATTAATAACAATTTAATCTAACGTCAAATCTTCTTTAGTTTGACGTGCAATATTTGGGATGGTAAAAAATCATCATTCACCTGCAAGGAAAGAATGAAGCAATATATCCGGGTATCCCTCTTACAAGCACTCCGTCCATTATGGCACGATCATTGCTTAAAATAAATAAGAGAATTGAAACAAAATGAGTTTAAGATGAAAACGAAAAACGTTAACTTACTCTGTTTTCCCCCGGCAAGTCACATGCACAACCTCAGTGTCGAGATAAGGACGAGAATTCATGTCTTTCAACGCTGTTGTCAGGTTATCCAATTTTTCTCCAGTAAAAGTCGATACAACTGGTTTCCAATTGTAAATACAGTTTATGCTGACTGACACGCAAAGCGGACACGCTGAAGGCAGATGTTCGGCGTGTAGATCTGGTTGAATGAATATTGGTGGGTCAACCCATGTATCCCATCTTCGCCAAACTGGAATATCTTCTAGGTTTGGATGTTGAATAGCCATGAAAAGATACCAACACATTGTAGTGAATGCTATGATACATCCCCAAATGAATACTATGAATGCTAATATTTTCACCCACTCCATCGGAGTCCGTGTAAGACATGACCCTTCCTTGGGGTTATAGCAGAATAGTTGAAAAGAAGAACATAAAGATCTAAACTTTTCGGCTTTGCTCTCTTCCGGTTCAGTTTCCTTTTTCTTGTCGTCATTTTCTTTATCTTCTTTAACCGGTTTCATTTTATCTTCCTTTGGGTTTTTTGTTTCCGCATCTTCCTCTTTCTTTATCTCCTTTGGTTTATTCAAATCGTTTTCAGTTGACATGTCGAGACTAAAAATTGCGTATTTTACTGGACACAATTTGCGCATTTTCTATTTCAAATATTTAATTTTAATACCGGAGAAAAACTTTAAATCTTTTTAAGATAGAAAATAAAACTAGATGTAATTTATCATCCGTCATAGGGTTTAACACATGTTTTTGCAACTTATTTATTTAATTGATATTGAATAGAATTAGGAAAAGTAAGTTTACATTTCTGAACATCTGAATTCAAGGAGTCAATGCATACTAAACCTGGATTTTGTTGCAAAAGGATTTATTTCACTGATAGATTTAAATATTTTCTTAGCTTTGACTGAAAATTGGCAGCTCTATCTCGTATTTTAATAAAAAGGTAGTTTAGTTTGAATTCAGAGCAGAGATTTACTTTTAGACACTTCCGAATAGTATTTGGAACATTCCGCAAAAAGTTAGGATCATATTTGAAAAGGGGGGGGGGAGGGGAAGGGGAGAGAACTTATTTTTTTTAGTCAGGTAGTTTTAACATAAAGACGAAACTACGATTTAGAACTTACAAATTTACAAGTGTCGTTGAGTTTATTTTAAAAAAGCTTTAAAAAAACCGAAGTTTAGAGTTAAAAAAACTTCAATATACGACATGATGAAGGTTAAATGTATGGCTAATACTTGCATTGTTACTTATAAGTAAATGCTCTTCCACAACTATTTTTAGTGTAATTCTAAGTTATGTTAGTATGATACTAAGCCTTGTATTAAATATATATTATTGGTTACATTAAAGTACTAGAGCACGAGCTGCCCTAACATGTCAATATACGCGAACAAACAATGTAGCACTATCCTAAGTTCTAGTTTCATTGGTAACAAATTATGTACTGAGAACATTTATTCCTCTGCACAATTCTTTCTCTAAGATTTATTAATTAAAGAAATTGATGCTTTTACACAAAATATGATTTTCTAATCCCATATCTTGTCGTAGACCTTATATGTTTCAAGCTATAAATTCTGTTGGATCAAACAATCTAAGTTTGAAATAGCAATAGTTTACACCATCAGTTTGGAATGATATAAGGATTAGAAAATATGAAATTAAAAAAATGTTCAATTCCTTTTAGCGGAATTAATTTAGGCAGATTTCGAAAATCTCAAGTTTTAGGAATTTTTTTCGAAAAAAAAGCAACAATTAATATTCCAATGTTTATTAGAACTCCCTGAATTGATTCAAGACACGCTAATATCTAAATTCGTACTTTTTTGCAGCCTTATTCTCTTCGTTAATTAAAAAGTTTATTTTAAATGTGTTACAAACATTACAATAATAATAAAACAATACAATATTATAAGATATAAATTATTGAAAATATGTTGTTTAAAGTATAATGTTTTGTCCAAAAATACAAAATATGTTAATAAATTAAGAAATTGTTGATATTAGACATGACACAGTACAAATAAAACGATATTGTATTGACATAATGATTTCTTTAGGTTACCTTATTGAGCAGTGAGGATAATAACTACTATCATAAACAAGAAAGAATCCTGTTCCCAAAGATACAATAAAATTGATTTAAACAATTGTTGTTTTGTTATTTCTTAGACTATGAAAGAGATTTGAGAGACGTCAGACGACACAGCAGAATTTCATTTTCTTTTGGTTCAATCGAGTTCTGAACTTGTGAGAAGCTAAGCAGCATATCTCTTTCCTTCGTCTATTAAATGTACAATTGTCGGAATTTAGTGCAATATATCATTAGAAATACAAAATCTATTATAATTTGACAAACCTGATAAATTAGGCTTATTACTCAGAAAATATCTCAAAAAATAAACATCTAAAGATTTTTATAACACGTTAACTTAAATGCATACTGAAAATATGTGAAGGGTCTTAAAAGTTAAAAAGTTCTATCATCAACTAGTTCAAGGTGAGACGTACAATAAAAAAGCAGTATATTACAATACTTTGTACTTCGTAGTCCCACCTAGAGCCTTTGATCTGATGTCAAATTTCCAAGAAGTTATATTTATAAAACAAAGAGACGGCAGGCGAAACTACACGAGTAGCTTGGATTGTCTGATTCACAATATCCCTTTTTTATAGAAACATGGATCCTGAAGAACAAAATACGTGTACAGTCCCTTTAATAAAATACGTGTGCAGTCCCTCTAATAAAATATATTTTATTCTTGACCCCGTGTGATGATTTTACTGCATTCAATAGTACTGTCCTGTTAAACCTTTGAAAGAAATGTTGTCAGTGCTTCCATGTTTTGTATATAAAGGTGTCCAAAATAAAAAAGAAAACCAGAATTGATCCTGCTACTTAACTTTTTAAATTTGATCATTTGATCTTTAACGCAACGCCGGGCACTCCAGCTATAGTATTATATAAAATGAATCCATGAGATCCCTTAAAAGACAATGAAGATGTGTTTAAGAGTTATTAAAAACCCGGATTCTTAACAGTAAGTGATGAAACAGGGATTTTTAAGATTCCATTTAATGCACTTAAAATCAAAGACAGAAGATTTTTTGACAGCCAGTCTTTCCCTGTTTATCATAGTGTCATATTTCTTAGTGAAGTGAGTGTACTATATTGAATTTATTCATCAGTCAAGATTAAACAGGAAATCCTGCAGGAGATTTATATTGAGACTGTGATTATTATTCGGAAAAAGTTTTTAGCTTGCTCTTAATAGTATATTTGCTATGTACATTGTACATAGACGTTGTACATAAACGTTGTTTAGCACAAAGGAATTAAGTCTTTGCCACAAACTCTTATTTTCTAATCACAATATCTTTCCAACGCAATGTTGTAGTGCTTAGATTTCCGTGAGCTCAAATAATCTAAGTTCGAAATATAAAAGGTTTACGCCATCAGATTGCAAAGATGAAGGAATTTGAAAATTTGAGTTTGTGGCAAAGACTCAATTCCTTTGAACCACTAATTTAGCACAAATTTGAACCATTAATTTAGCACAAATTTAAACCATTAATTCAGCACAAATTTCTGCAGCGGTTTAGAAACATTTTTCATAATGATAGTAAAATATGTGATGATGTGATCGTAAAATGAAAGGACAAGGCTTGAATCTCATCTTCTTTTCCTAAGAAGAAAATTATGTCTTCAGAGAGATGTTGAATGTTTTTGAAACTTTTTTTTTCATCACTTTTTTGCACAACATCAAAAATGGTTGTCATAGAAACTACTTTGGTGAATTACTTACGAGGAATTGTTTAAAGAAATCAATTTTCAAAATTCTATATCTTTGCAAAATCATAGTGTGTGTGTACTGTGTAGGCCTATAGCTATTTCAATTATACACTATATTTGTTGTTATAACTGAAGTAAATGCCCTACTCTAATAAATACTTTTAGAACACTACCAATCCAAGTAGAACTCAATATAGAACTCGAGGTTCTGTACGAATACCATAGTCAATATCAATCCAGATACAACTAAGTCTGTATTCTCAGGTATCTGTCTTACAAGATACAACTCTGTCTGTATTCTCAGGTATCTGTCTTACAAGATACGGCTCAATCAGAAACTCAAGGTTCACACAAATACCATAGTCAATATCAATCCAGATCAGGGGTCAATATAATTCCCAAAAAAGCTGATTTTCTCGATCCAAAAATAATTTTTTGCCCCCAATTTTGAAAAAAAATGCCCCCAATTTAAAAAAAAAATGCCCCCAGTTAAAATTTTTTTTTCAAATTCCACTAACACATTTGCCCCAATGCCCCCAATTTTGTTTGCATTTTTCTTTATTGCAGTAATATAGGTTATTAACTCACGCAAACTATCTATTTAAAGGTTCATTGAAATCTGTTCAGCACCTTTCCACAGGATGTTACATTGTGATTTTTTACAATTTTATTTTTTTTTATCGATTTTGATGGTTATTATATCGAAATATATTTTCAATAAATGTGGAACTAACATATCTACTTTTTTACTCTACAGAGGTTTGGTTATTTTCAAGATCGTACAAATTTATTTTTAAGGTCGTACAAAGCTATTTTCAAGATCGTACAAAGCTATTTTCATGATCGTACAAAGCTATTTTCATGATCGTACAAAGCTATTTTCAAGATCGTACAAAGGTATTTTCATGATCGTACAAAAATATTTAAAAAAGATTTTCTGTCCTGAAAGATTCCAAATCCCTGAGATTCTCAAAACTCCCACCGGAGTCTAGTAGGAAATGGAAAATAAATGACATTACCAAATATACAGGGAGATCCGCAAACACATCAGACATCAAAGATCTTTAAAAAATATTTAAAGGATTGTCGTGTAATTTTAAACTACCATTTAAAGAGAAGCACGCCTGATTCACTTTTCCTTGAAACCTTTACCTCATCAACGATGTGGAAGATAAGCCTTAAATTCTGATAATTTAAGTCTTTTAAGGTATTTCAAATTATGAAACAAATCTAAATTACGTTTAGTCCTATGTAGAAAATTATTCGTATCTTCAAAATTAACATAGAAATTTTTTCAGATTTAATTTTTTTATGATAATAAAATGTATGATAAAGTCTATTTTATATATAAATATACAAAATCAAAGTATATTTGTTTGTTTTATGTCCGATAATAAAATATCATTGACCCCTTTATTTTCTATTTGTTAGCAAAGTCGGGTTATTTAGATATGTTTACAAAGAACTTTTCATCATGGGTAATAAAATTGAAATTAACATTTCTAAAACTTGTGAGTGGGTCTAACCCGTAATTATATTGGCATAGAAAAAATATGGCCTTCTGAAGTTCTGACGGAATTGAGTCTTTGTCGAAAAAATCAAATTTCCTAATCTCTATAACTTTGAAACCTGGTGTTAGGATGCTGTATGTTAAACTAAGACTATTTGATCAAACAGAATTAAAAGTTAGAATAATCAAAGGTACGTACGACATCAAATTACAGTGATATAGGGATAAGAAAATAAAAGTTTGAGGTAAAAACTAAATACCTGTAAGCAGTCTCAGTCCAATAATTTTGGAGTTTTATCATTTTTATTTCAAATTATTTCAGATTTAAATGCTAATTGGAAGTCGATGTAATTGTTTAAAAATATTTGAAAATAATTTGTTATTCATAATATTTTTTGTTTTGTTTAATTTTGTTTATTCCCAATAAATATGATAAATTATTGTCGAATAAAATGTCGTCTTTGATCTCTGTTAGGTCTATTTGAGTAACAATAGAATTTTAGAAAGTCCCGCATGATAGCGGGTTATATTTAAAGCATTTTTGTTAGAAAGCCAGCTATCATAAATCATCACATAACAGTTTATTAAGACGTCTTAAAATAGTATATATATTTGGACATTGTGCAATAGGTTGATTAAGACAAAAAAGAAAAGTTGGAGCGATTTTTCAAATCTTCCGTTAACGACTGGTTTAATTCCTGATCAGTCATAGTCTAAATTTGCATAAATTCACCAAAATTTCCAGAAAAAAATATGGAAATTTTGTTAAAATTTTGTGAATTCTCTTAACCCTGTATCTGCGGGGAGGGGGGGTCAATTTGTATTGGTCTGAGGCTGTTGAAATTTTCTGACTTTTCCTACATACCCAAAGCCCTCCCTTTAGGCCTAAAACCGGGCTTTAATACTATTTTAACCTTGAATATTAAAATAGATTAAACAAAACTGTTCCCAATTCTCTAGTTCTTAAAATTATAAAACATAAATTGGCCTAGTAAAAACTGCACTTTCATTTCACTACAAAATACATACAGAGATGAGCGTGAAGTTTTTAAATACGTATTTGTTTCTCTCAATCTTTTATAACTTTAAAAACAAGGCAATAAAGATTGTTCTAAATGCTCACAAATATTGTTTATCCTCTTGAAACCTTACAGTTTGCAAAGTTGATTTTGCAATAATTATTATTCAAAATCAAATCATTGTAGAAGAAGCAAAGAATAACACTTCTTAAAATAAAATTTTGAAAATGAAAGTTTTGTAAAGTAAAATTTTATCAAATTAAAGTAGTAAAGTGATCCTCTTTTTAAAGAGAAAGTGAGTAAGTACGTTAGTAATTCTTTTTTAGAATTTCACCTCCTTTTCATGAAGGTATAACTTTTAGATTATAAATCACAAATTTACTTTTACGTGGAAACCAAAATTGATAATATTCAATTTTCCGATAGAAATACAAGAATATCCCACTAAGGAATTGAGTCTTTGCCACATACTCTGATTTTCTAATCACTATATCTTTGGAACCAAACGTTGCAGACCTTAGATATTTCAAACTATGAATTCTGTTAGATCAAATAATCTGAATTTGAAATATCAAAGGTTTACAACATCTAGTTCTGAAGATATTGAGGTTTAAATATTTGATTTTGTTCCGAAAACTCAATTCCCTTGCCTGTAAATCTATCTTTGTTGTATCTTGTGAGATAGATACCCGAGAATACAGACTGAGTTGTATCCAGATTGATATTGATTATGGTATTTGTGTGAAACTTGAGTTCCTCATTGAGTTGTATCTTGTAAGACAGATACCTGAGAATACAGACTCAATCGTATCCGGATTGATATTGACTATGGTATTAATGAGTTCTAGATTAAGTTGTATGTAGTTATGCATATAAATCTGTATTTTAAGGGTCACTTGAATTTACATCGGCAGTCCCTTCACTTGAGACTTGTTTTCCAAGTGTTAAACTTTGGGAAAGGGATTTGAGTCTTTGCCACAAACTCTGATTTTCTCTTTCCAATATACTTGCAAGTTGCAACCCAATGTTTTACACTTTAGACATTTCAAACTATAAACTCTGTTATATTAAAAAATTTAAATGCGAGAAATGAAAGGTTTACATTATCAGGTTTCAAAGATGAAGGGACTAAAATATAATAGTTTGTGGCAATGACTCAATTCCTTTTAATTTTTTTCAACAATTTTTTTTTCCAGAAGTGAACTACAATGTATAAACCGGAACTAAACACCCTGTGCCTGCCTAGCCTGCCTATATCTAGGTAAATATTAGAGGTGGCACCGAGCAACATAATTTTCGTTTTTCCAGGATTTTTACCATATCTGTTAGCATTTTGGGAATCATTGAATTTTTATTTTTACAATATTTTTGAACAAAAATATGCCGATTTAAGATTTTATTTCAACCACAAATCACTTCAACCTTAGTTCTTTAGGTAGGGGCAAATTCATGGAAGGGGTTAATTAGCAATACCCCTGCCCCTCCTATTTTGAATATTAATCCAACATATGATTATTATTTTCGGCATCTATCTATAACGTAAAAGTTATCTATAAGATAAATAATATTTAAAAAAAAAATAATATTGAATTTTTTTAAGAGTTTTTAAAACTATACAATATCGCAGTATATCATAAAGTCTTCGGATAGAAATTCTTAATGAAACTTTTGTAAACTTTATCATTCTTACTCAATTCATCGTGAATTTTATAATAAACGTGCTTTAAAGTAATCATCGTGCTATAAAGTTAAATTAGCTGTACAATTTATCACGTGTGGCTATGAAGTTTAGATTGGTTCCCGGATTTTCTCCAAAAAATTTAGGATACTTCCAAAAAAAACTTTTTTCAATTGAAATCAACTTTTTTACTTCTGCTTTGTTTCAAAGCTTGTTTGATCTATAGATCTGTTGAAATAAGTACCCAAACGTTTTAAAAATTACCTATAACACTATTATTTTGGCACGACGTGCTATACAGTTTTTAACTTAAATTTTCATTATCTCGAAGGTTCTCGTCTTTTTAGATTATATTTTGTCCCACGTTAAAGCTCAGGACAAAATTAAATCTAAAAAGGCTTGAACCTTCTCGATAAAAAGAAAATTTCTGTATATAAACTTTATAATACTGCGAACCAAAATAACAGTGTTGTAAATAGTTATTTTACCCTCCAGTTTAATTCTTTCATTCATTCGAAAGGTTAAACTTTTCAACTTATTTTAATTTCTATATTTTTAAAAAAGTATCTTTATCTAGCTCATGATATTATATCATGAAGATACAGAGATAACCAGAAAACTCTGGAATATAAAAATGACGTTATAACTGTAAAAGGTCCAAAGAGAATGATACATAGCAATCGTGCAATATATAGACAAACACATTTTACTAAATCAGTGATTTATTAATGTCCAAATTTAATGAATTTGAGCCGCGTCTTGAATCCGCCAAAAATCGGTTTCAATTAAGCACCGGCTTAGATCTTGAAACATTGAATACAATTTTAACCCTAACCCTGCTGGGGTCCTTGAAAACCAGGATATGCTGGGGAGGGGGTCAATTTGACCCCCCCCCCTCTAAATCCCATGTTTTATGTCCAAATATGACAAATGATACATCATTAGAAAGCTCTTGTGCTCTACTTTTAGAATCTGCAAAAAAAATAGCAAATTTGCAAAAATTGAATTTTTTATCGCAAAATCCAGTTATATAGTAAAATGTTTGCAAAAAAAATTTTGTCCAAAAATGAAAAATTATACATTATGAACAGCCCTTGACCATGCCATTTCAAATATGCAAAAATTTTTGCAAAATTTTAAATAACCTGATTTTTAATCAAGAAAAACAAAAAATGTACAAATTTCCTTTAACAGGTTGTTTGCAAAAAATTGCAATTTTTTTTTCGCAAAACTTGTGCAATCCGTTTTCTGATGTAATAGGCTTTCCAAAAAGCTAAATTTTATCAAAATCTGACAAGTGAAAGTGGGTCAAAACAAAGATTTAGTTTGTTACAGGCGAAAGCAGTCATTCAGGCAGAGTGCCTGAGGACTCAGGCAGTTAGTATTAAAGCCCGGTTTTAGGCCTAAAGGGAGGGCTTTGGGTATGTAAGAAAAGTCAGAAAATTTAAACAGCCTCAGACCAATACTTTTTGAGTTATGTAAAAAAAACTACAGGGGGAGGGGTCAAATTGACCCCCCCCCCACCAGGAAAAGGGTTAAGTGAAACCAACCATATTTGAGCCACGACTTAAATTTAAGCCGCCACTAAAATTCTTTAAATTCGGCCTCCAAGTAAAATTATTTGCATTTTAACAACATCAAATACATTTATGTATTGATATAATATCGCCTTCCTGTTCCGTTGTTTTCTGGTTGAATAAAATAAATTTGTTATTAATATATTTTCTGATTGCCAGGTTACTCTGCTGTCTTCCACTACCACCCAGAACTTGGAAAACTAAAATTAACAAAACAACAGAACAGACAAATCAGACATGGCGGAGAGAGAAGAAAGACGAGGAGAAAAGAAAAAAAGAAAAGAAAAAAAATCCGGAGATTCTTGACAACAACCCATTTGGTAAATAATAATAAGAACATAAATATGTTTATATATAATACAAACTGAAGCCGTGGAATTTTTTTTAAAATTTTTATTGGGATTAAAATATTTGAGTTTGTAGCAAAGACTCAATTCCTTTCAGGTTTAGGGAACTGAAGGTGTTTCACTTTACTAACATATATGATTCACAATGTTACCCTAACAATATTTGCTCCATTATTGACGCAATAAAATCCACGTTGTTGTGATAACAATTTCTAAAAATTGAAAATTCGATTAAAAATAACCATTTTCTCTGAATTCTCTCGGAAAGTCAAGTATTCAAAACAAAGTTATCAACAGTTAAAAGTAATTGATTCTGCATATTAAATAAGTATAATTCTGCATAGTTTGATCAGTGAAAGGTTTCAAGGGTACCGGTGTGGTTTGGACACAGTCCCTTGAAGGAAACATAAACAAACACTAAGACTGATAAATAGTTATTTAGTTTAGTTGTATTGCTTCATGAGGTTGTTTAATGCATTTTTGTATGAAAGTAACAGCCTAGTAAATTCTACAATGTTTATAAAATGGCCCGAATGCAGACTAGGGCTGGTCCAATTTCCGCTAAAAAATAAGCTGTTGAAAATTGACAGAACATTTTGTTAATGAACAGTGTAATCCGTGAAATTGTTTTTTTAAAAAGCGTAACGGAATTATCCTGCCTAAGCCTTGTTTCCGAATTTAATACCAAATACTTCTCTAAAATTTTTGCACAGATGTTTTGAGATAATATTTTTAAGATTTCCGTCAAAGAACTGATTTTCGTTAAACAAAAACATTCCTCAATATTCTAATTAACATAAATTTAAAAGTTGTATGATCAGAAACATGGTACAGAGATGCCGGTCTAGTCTTTACCGTACAGGCCCGTCTAGTGTACCCAATATGTGGTTTATCCAAGTGGGCTGAACTATATAGTAAATCTGTTAGATTATTTAAACTAACCATGAGTGCAAAACGGATTTAACAAAATATTCAGGTTCGTTCGGTTATATGATCGACCTCTGGTTCTAAGGTGTTTGGACTTTAAAGGGTTCCACAACATTTTTCAGAGTTTTACAAATTTTTTAGACATTTGCTCTTTTACACAAATTAAATAAAATTTTAACCCTGATAGATGATATTTGCATGAACTAACTAAAAACGAATCAAAAAATTATCCTTCATGTAGTTTTTTTATTCCGTTCATGCAAATATCTTCTCTTAGGGTTAAAATTGTGCATAATGTAAGAACAGCAAATGTTTGGAATAAACAACTTTGAAATTTTGAAACTTCTAAAATTTTTTGGAATCTTTTTAATAAGTCAAGCAATTTAAAAGTCTTAAAAAATGTTCAGCCCTAGTATGTCAAGTATTCTACAATTTATCGGAATGTTAAACTTGAAAAGATTAAAAGTGCACAGATATAAGATTTCAAAAAATATGGGAATACACTTTTTACAACTCTTAAAAATCTAAATAGACAAAATCGGGTTAAAAAAACCCTTTAAATCAATAATTTATCAAGGAAGGACTTATACACATAGGCCATTTCCTATTTTGGAACAGTTTCTAACAATCAAATCTTTGTCGAAAAAGCATTGAACAATTTTAATATTTGTAGTCTTTTGTCTTTGGTCTCATAAAAATGTTCCCGTAATACACTTTCAGAAAAAAAACTATTTTATTTTGTTGTCAACATCGAACTTTAATTTCGAACTTTTCGAGAGAATTTGAAAATCACGAACTGAGTTTGAGTAATATAAAAATGCTTGAGATATCCCTAACATCATGTTCATAATTTCCAAATGATAATAATTTTGAAACAATTGAATGGACGAAATCACATCCATAATGAACGGTTTTCTTATATTGTAACTTGATGAACGATAAATAATTCATACATAATTTATATTTATAAATAATTTTGTATTCTAACGTATCTTGCCCATGTGAAGTATATTGAAATCTTTTGAAAAAAAAGTTTCGACACATTCATGATAATAATTAATATTAATCTTATATAGGTAGCTTATAAAGTCTGTTCTCTTAATCTGGTTAATGATAAATTTCTGATCTAATTTGAAATCATTCTGGTATAGGAGTATTTATTTTAAATGGTTTCAGAAATAAAGTTCGAAAGAGACGCCATATTGAATCAGCTGATTCTGGAGAAAGCCTGTCGTCTTCACCACACAGCAGTGAAACCCCTATCCGATACACGTTAACACATGTTACACACAAACAGAAGTCACCATTTCGTAGATCTTCTTTATGGAGGGATTCAGGTGCACTGTGAAAATTGTATTTTTTCCGTGTAACATATTTATGTTTTCTCACTGCGGAAGAGATTTGTTCTCGTTTGCATTTCAAAATAGTATTTAATTCTTTAAAAAGAATCAGCACACAAGAAATGCTCTAATTAACTTGATGTTTAGCAGTTTGACAGCTATTTCTAAAAGTTTCACATGATTCAATCAAAGTTTCATTGATTTTATCAAAGTATTATCTGATTCTATCAACGTTTTATTTGGTTCTTTCAACATTTTTTAAAAAATAGTATCAATTTATTTAGTTTGGAGTCGGAAGGATGTTATGCAAATTGATCTAAACACAGATTTAAGATACTCTACGGGCTCAGAGGAAACAATCCTTTCGTCGTTTGATACTCAATCTTCTAATTCATTTACAGGTCAGCTACAGTGGTAACCAGAAAACGCTTGAATAGAAAGGCGACATTAAATCATAGTTATAATACTGTTCTTATCGTTTATGGGTTAAAGGAGTAGTTGGCAATATCCTAATAGAATTTTCGTGGCTCATATCAGCCAATTCAAGACACGTCAAACTAACTGTTTGTATCAGAAAATTTTCAGTCAGGTTTTGATCTTTACGTCAAAAATATGTAAAAAACAGTGTGAAAGGTCTTTATTATATTCAAATAAAAAGCAAATACAAAAATTCAAAATTTTATGGGTACAAATGGGTTTTAAAGTTAAGGCACAATTGAATCAGCACTTTCAGCTTAGCGTGAAAATGTCATAGTTTTCAAGTTTGTTTTAATATTATATAAAACTTTCTGACGGATGAAACTGTTTAGAGCTAGAGTCTACAGAGTTGGACATGATTCAACGTTTTAAATTTCTTTCAAGATTCATAGAACTAAATACTTTCAAAAGATTTTACCTGTTTCTTGTTATTCTAGGATGTTGAAGTTTATCGTGTATTAATATTGTCAAATATTTAAATATTTTTTCATAAAAATACATTCCTGAAAATTAGTTGCTAGATATTAAAAATTGTTTTTATCCAAAAATTGCTTTGTTCACCGATTCTTGATAAAAACTATAAACATTTGGTTTGTCTATTAATAAAAAGCTTAAATAGAAAAGAAGAAATTGTGTTTATTAAGA
Source organism: Eurytemora carolleeae (assembly GCF_000591075.1). Lineage (NCBI taxonomy): Eukaryota > Metazoa > Arthropoda > Copepoda > Calanoida > Temoridae > Eurytemora > Eurytemora carolleeae. The sequence continues at coordinate 74,199 of NW_019396975.1, read as the reverse complement.
TTCCATTTTTAAACTGTAAATCTATTATACCTTAAAGATGGGTACATAGTACCCAACATGCATAACTGTTTAAAACTAGTTTTTTCTTCTTCATTTTCTCAATTAATTTTCTTGATTATAGATACATGTTGATGTATTTTCAAGTAAACCTTCATTTTAAAAAGAGAGGAATGTCCAATTCCCAACAGCACGTTAAACATATATGCATGGATATATACTTTAACCCTATCCCTGCTGGGGTACTTGAAAACCAGGATATGCTGGGGGGGGGGTCCTGTAGTTTTTTTTGTCCTAGCACTCTCATTTTTGTCAATATCACTGTGAAATTTTGTGACTTTTAATGAAATAGTAATTTAAAGGATTTTTTGTTAAAAAATATTTTTTTTGTAATTTATAGGGTATGGTACAGGACGAAAAAAAAACATTTTTGAAAAGCCCTTGTAAAATGCATGTAGAAACATGTGTCACACTTTGATATTTGTTTAAAACAAAAAAATATTTTCATTTTTTTTACCCTTTTTTAGAATTTTTTCCATCCTTCCTAGCACCCAAACTATTCAAGTTATCGATCTAATTTTTTTTTCTTTGAGCTGCCAATGAACAATTGTGCTATAAACATGCATTTCAACCCTATACCCTTTTTATAGGGTGAAGGCGCCAAACGCCCCCCCCCCCGGGCTACACATAGATAGAAACCGCCCCGCCTTCATAGAGTAAATGGAAGGCGACTTGATATTACGTCTACCGACCCTTTCATGGAAATGATCGTGGCCTGCCCTAGCTTTTAGTTTACAGCAATATTACTGGTTTAATGGTGAAGTATACTTTAGAAAATAGAACCATATAATATCCTTGTATGATGTAGAGTTAACATAACATTTAAATGCACAAAAATAAAACGAACTGTAAATATAGAGAAAATGAAATACATAAAGAAGATTGGATGAAATTTATAAATTACAGATTTCATAGAATACTAGCTCAAGTGCCCGCGCGTTGCCCATGGAATTTAAGAAACAATTGAGAAAACAAATTTAAATAAAGAATTCGAATTTTTAAAAAATTTATTTATTTTGCCTATTTTTGACCCCAATTTGCCAACTTGGTTCAGCTCTGCTATATAGCTTACATAAAAACAAATACATGAGCGAAGAGCTTTATTAATAGATAAAAAATAAGTATTTTTAAAAACCTGATTTTGGATTTTTGACAATTTTACAATTGATTTTTCGTTAGGTTTTACACAAAAAATACTATTTTTAAATTCCTTAAAAGTTTTAACATAATACTTTTTTAAGTTCTTTTTATGTATTTTGATTTTTACAAGTTGCCCAATGTCTCACACAAATTTGCATCTTTAGCTTCAACTAGATAAAATTGCAAACATTTTTCTGAATATATCTTTGGGTTAAGCTTTCACTTGAAGCTTAATTTACACGACACGATAGGATTACAATGATTTAAAACTTTATACGTTTGGGGTAGTTTTGTAAATAATTTAAGACTGAAGAGATTATCTAAATTTAGTATTTTTCTGAAAAATCGTGTTCAATCGTAGATTTTGAAGTGCGTTTTCTATTTTTAAACTCATGTTCGTGTTTGTCTCCACTCCTAAGTTGGCTAAACTCAAATTCGTATTTGTATCAACTCCTAGGTTGGCTATTACTCATATTCGTATTTGTATCTACTCCTAGGTTGGCTAAACTCATATTCGTATTTGTATCTACTCCTAGGTTGGTTAAACTCATATTCGTATTTGTATCTACTCCCAGGTTGGCTAAACTCATATTTGTATTTGTATCTACTCCTAGGTTGGCTAAACTCATGTTTGTATTTGTATCTACTCCTAGGTTGACTAAACTCATATTTGTATTTGTATCTACTCCTAGGTTGGCTAACACTCAAGTGTTCAGGATTGTTTGAATTCCTCTAGCAAGAGGCAATTTCTCCTCATCCTCCCCCCTTTCTCCTCATCCTTTCCCCCCTTTCACCTCATCCTCCCCCTCCCTTTTGTTAAATTTTATCACTTTTTCAATTTTATGAAAATTCTCTAATTTCTCTTGTCATAATTAAACATTTTAAAATTAAACAACAAAAGTAAAAACTTGTTCCCCCAGTGCTTTTAACAGTTTGTAAGGCTAAAGTTACAAGTACGACCTCCAAACTGATCCAACCCTCAAATTAATCCACACATTTACTGTTCAGAGAGAAACGAGGCAAATTTCTCTTCCGCAAAAATCTTTCAGCTTTTTGCCAATTCCTCTTTTTAAATTAGAGCTAGAAAAAAAGCTCGCATAATTTGAAAAATGTAAAGGTTTAGCAGGGCAGATTTCATAGATTGAAATATTAACGATATAAGATATAAGTCCGGATGTAAATATGTAAAAGTAGAACATTTTAGTAGGATAATTAGTTCTATCTAATTTAAGTAATTACCACATCAATTTTCTTCAATCTGTAGTTTTTGGTCCTTTTCTAACTCTTCTCATTGCTTCACCATTTCTTACCAAGTTTCACAAGAACTAGGAACCGGAACTAGGACTGGGCAAAGTTAAAATTACAATCGGAACTAGGACTGGGCAAAGTTAAAATTACAACCGGAACTAGGACTGGGCAAAGTTAAAATTACAACCGGAACGAGGACTGGGCAAAGTTAAAATTACAACCGGAACTAGGACTGGGCAAAGTTAAAATTAAAACCGGAACTAGGACTGGGCAAAGTTAAAATTACAACCAGAACTAGGACTGGGCAAAGTTAAAATTACAACCGGAAATTTAAGATAATCAACAAAACCATAGATTCATTAGAAAATTAAGGAAGCGTTCGGTAAAAAAAGCAAAACCGTACGTCTATAAAAATCAAGGAACCGTTCATAAGAAATTTAAAGAATCGTTCATTAGAAAATTAAGAAACTGTTCGTTAAAAATTAAAAAACCCGTACATTCGCTAAAAATTAAGGAACCGTTCTTCAGAAATTTTAAAACCGTTCAAAATAAAATTAACAATCAGGTTCATTAAAATATAACTAGAATAACAATTTTGTTAATGTTTATGCTTAAACAGATCAATAACTAAAATTTGTATATTAAAAGATCAATAACTTGCTATAAAATGGTAATATTAAAGCATGGAGGAAAACTGAGATCATTTAAAATAAGAACTGAAAGGACCATGACATCATTAGTTTTAAAAAACAATAAATATAACTAAATGGTAACAAACATATTGAAAAAGAACAAATATGGCCAGCCCTAACCGGAACTCATTTATTTTCTATTTTCTAAACTATCAGTCCCTATCCTTTCCAGAGCAATTTGTTAATCAAAACATAAAAAGAAGTTTTTGTTTGGAGGTGAGGGGCCGTTGGATTTTTTTTTATGATTTGTTATGCCAAAAATGTCTTAAATGGGACAAACTGTAGGTCAAATCAGTTATTTGTTTGTTCATTTTTCTTTTCTATAGTCAATTTTAAGAGAGGAAAATGAAAATTTCTAATTTTATTTCTTCTTAATTTATTCAACTTTTAGTACAAATTTCTTTTTGCGAATACCTATTCACTTTTTTGATAATTATTTCTTTTAATGTAACACTCGGCTAACAAGCTTGCCCAAAAATGTTGATATCTTCTAAAGAATGCTGTTAAATGTAAAAACTGCAGGGTGAGCAGACAAAAAAACCCAACTTTAAAAACAAATATATTCAGATTTCAATAATAAGAATTTACCTACAATTGTTAACTTTTTTATTTATGAAGAGAGAAGCGTCATATTTCAATAAGAGTTATTTTCTTCTAAAATGAAGATCAAAAGATTTTTAACTATTCAAAAAACTGCAATCTTTAAATTTTGTGTTTTCTGTGAAAAGAAAATGTTTTCATGAGTGGTTTTACAAGAAGGTGTTTTATTCTTTTTCAAGCGTTGTGTCAGATTGTAAATATTGATTTGCTGTTTCGGGGATAATTAAAATGTTAGTTGAAAAGATTTAAAACAACCAAGCTTTATTTTGATGTCAAGAAAGCCTAAAAGAATAACAAATTCAAATTTTTGGTCACAATATCTTTGCTGTCTGAAAACTTTGACATTTTCATCTAGGAGAAATTGTAGTTTGAAATATCAAAGGTCTATGACATCAGATTTGTGGCGAGTAATCAGTTACTTTGGTTCTTATATTCAATCTTTGAATAAGTTTTGTTATTCACTTTTTTCTTGATGTTGTACTTTTTATTGAAACCCCTGCAGGATGTGTGTCCGTTTTCCAGAATTAATGGCGCAGTTTTTCCATAAATATATTTTTCCAGGGAAACATAACACAAGATACTTACAACAAGGTTGTAAAAAACAGCAACAACAACAACAACAACAACATCAACAACATCAGCAGCAAGGAAAACCATAAAAACAACAACACTATCGCAAGCTAGCAGGAGTAACATGGATAAAAAAAAACAACTATAACATCAACAACAACATAAAAATTAACAACTCCAACAGAAACATTGAAAGCAACGGTGCAGTCCCAGGCAAAAGTTTTGGAACATTAAACAAATCTGTAAAACTTAACATCTAGACAATACTTTTCTAAGTTTTCTTACATTAAAAGTTTCAAATGGGGTTTGAACATTAAGAGGTTAAAGATTTTAGTCCGGCCCAACATTTGTCTTTGAATTTTTTAGTTCAATTACTGCTGCTTTGCCCATTTGAGAATGATTAATGTCCTCGCATATCTTAAAAAAGTTGTTTTGAATTTTTAACCAAGCCCATCCTACATCTATTGAAATAAATCACCCTTTACATTATGTCTACAGTCTATTTTAGATAATGTATTACAGCAAACCTGTATAACTGTGTAATTCTAAAAAACGAATAAATTTCATTAAATCTGCAAGTTCCTGTACATCTTTAGTTTGTTAGCATGTTTCAAAATTTTACAGAAGTTTAATTGTTTTACAGAAACCATGAAATATTTTAATGTCAAAACACCTTGGATAAAAGAAAGTATTAAAAATAACCGGATAATTCAATTACTGTTATAACTATTTATAACACTGTTATTTTGTTTCGCAGTGTTATAAAGTTTTTGGACAGAAATTTTCTCTTTATCTCGAAGGTTTGATTTGATATAATCTAAAATGGCGAGAACCTTCAAGATATAGAAAAAATTTAAGTACAAAAACTGTATAGCATGTCGAGTCGTTCCAAAATAATATTGTTATAGGTTATTTTATGAAACGTTTGTGTATACTTATTTCAATGTCTGTTCAAATAGATCAAATAAGCTTTGAAACAAAGCAAAAGTCAAAATATAAAGTTGATTTGAATTTTATTATCATTTCAATTGAAAACAAAATTTAGGAAATATCCTAATTTTTTTGGATAAAATCCGGGAACCAATAAAAACTTTATATCTGCATGCTAAAATGTACAGCTATTTAACTTCATAGCATGATAATTACTTTAATGCACGTTTATTATGAAATTCACGATGAAGTGAGTAAGAATTACAAATGTGCCCAGCCCAAAATGCATCACATATGTTTTACAGCCATGTGTTAAAAATCCCATGAAAAGTTTTGAAACTTCATGAGTTACACAGGATTTTATTTTTTCAAATTGAAATAATATAGCAATGAGTTTAGGGCCAACACCACAGTTCCAGCCGGAGAACTTTGTTGGAGTCCCTTGGAGTCCCTTGGAGTCCCTTGGAGTCCCTTGGAGTCCCTGGCAACAACCCCGGATGAATTCAATTATTTATCTACTCCTTTTCATAAGAATTTTGTTGTTGTTGCGGAAATACATATTTATTTTATATTTATTTAATATTATTGATTCAATTGGGATCATAACACATATGGTCATGTGTATAAATTTACAAATCTTATATACTTCTCCCTAGTTGTGGATTAGTCTTTGATCTGAATAGAGTACCTCGAGTATTATGAATATCATAAAGGATAAAGTTCTATACTCTCCACTAGGTCCAAAGGCCAAACCTCCAAATAAAAGCTTTATAGATAGAGTTCTATCGCATGTAAAGCACGAACTAAAAGAAACTGGAGATAGGGACTGGTTGGTGGATACTGAAACCGAGCTTACCATATCAATCTCCCAAATTGAACCAACAAGTAGAAGGGTTGCCGCTGCTTTATACAGCCATGGGTTTAGAGCTGATGATGTGCTGCAGATGGGATATTCATCATGCCTTGACTTTTACTGGCCTGTGTTTGGAGCATGGTTGTGCGGTGGAGTAGCAAGCATGGGAGATCCTAACCTAGAGGAAATGGCAATCAAACAACAAATTCTGGATACCAGGGATCAGATTTAATAAATAGTCAAACAAAGTTGAATCATTTTTTTTCTCACCCGGGCCGGGCTGATTCTGGGTTGAACATTGAACCAATGGCTCACCCCTGGAAAAATGCTCCCCCCCCTTTAAAGCATTGGGGGGAGTTACGAAAAAATGATGAAAAATCCCTTGTTAAATGCCGTATATACTGGGTTAGGCTGGAGTAGTTTTTGGTTTGGTTATTTATGGATTCAGCCTATGAGTGTGACTTGGTCTTTAAGCTATCTGATAAATGTAGACATAATTCATTTAAATAAAAATGCCTTACTCAGCTTAAATATAACTAAATTTATTGTATTTTTCTTTTTTCCATCTCCTACATGTGACCGACCATCCGTTGTTTTACTCGTTTTAATTCAAAATCAAAATCCATTGAGAAAATATTTGGGTTTCTTTGTATACAGAACTCACACAAAATAACTAATGTCTTACTATTCTGAAAATCTGGTCCTAGAGCAAAAGTAGTAGTGTGCAGCAAACAGTACCTTGACAAGTATGTTAAAGTACTGCTGGAGTTGCGAAAAGAAGAATGTAATCTAAAACTATTTGTTCTGGATGCTGGCAAAGAGGTCATTCTTCCTGATGGAGTTGAACACTTCCAGAATCTTCTGGAGTTTAAAGAAAATAATGATTTTGTTGGTCTACATAGTTATGATCCAAACAGTGAAGCACTTATAATCTGGAGTAGTGGATCTACAGGAGTGCCGAAAGGTATAGTTTTCTCTCAGTTAGGACTGAACAACATATCCCTTGGTAAACAGTACCAACCCAAGAAGATTCTACTTTCTTTGATTATGTTTCACATTGGAGGATTCAGTGTAAGTGTGTTACTTAGCATTTTCGAGGGTGCCGTCTGTTACTTTATCAAAAAAGAATGCTTCTCAGAGGAAGTTTGGTTTAAATCTGTCGACAAATTTCAGCTGGAGCATGCATTTTGCGGAATAAGTCAGTACACTAGACTAAGCAATGTAAAGATCGATGTAAAACCCTTGGATGGATTAAAAGTAATAACTCCTCTTGGAGGCTCGGTTACTTCTCAGGGCACATTGAATCTGCTAAATCTAGTGGGACATCATGTGTCAATAATAGAGATGTATGGCAGCTCTGAGGTCACTTTTATTTCCTCATATTCAAACAAAGAGTTTAAATCTTGTGTACTTGGAGTCTTGGACCCTGGAGTTCAAATGTATTTTGAGGACATGGAGACAGGAGTTAAATTAGAACCTGGTAAGGAGGGCAAGATCATGATTAAAAATGAGAGTATGATGTTATACTATCTTAATCGAGAAAAGGAAACAAAGGAATTCTATAGTTCTGATGGATTTGGATACATGGGAGATGTAGGGTACTATGATGCAACAGGAGCTATATATTACAGCTATAGAATGAGAGAGGTTCTCAAGGTTTCGGGTTGCTGGTTTGGACCTGCTGAGATTGAAAATGTCCTTGAAAAAGTTAATGAAATCGATGAGGCATTTGTTTGGGGTGATTATGATCCAAATACTGGAAATGATAAGGCAAGTTAACCCAAATTATTTTTCTTTTTTTTTCTTAAAGGGACTGTACAGGTAATTTCAAGTGACAATAGTTAGTTTAACACTTTTTGGACTAGAACAAGGATAATAATATCATTCATATTATTAATCAGATAAATGTTTTAATGGTACTGTTGTGAAACAGGCATGCCACTGTTTAAATAGATTACAATAACAGTCTCATAGTTTATCTGATCAACCTTAATGATTAAAATTTTGTAGGTCAATGTCGGAATTGTCCTACGGAAAGGTATAGTTGAGTGGACAGCTACAAATATCAAGAAATATGTTGAAGATAATTTACCTGAGTCAAGGCACATTACCGGCAAGCTCTATATTGTTGAATCTCTGCCCCATAATCCAGCAGGGAAGAAACTCAGAGGAGAAATGAGAAAATTTGTGGAAAACATAGAATGCAATTAAATTCATTAGACCACTTGAGCTTTACTAGGGTCTAAGCAGACGCAAAGACTGGATTTTACTTGGGTTTAAGCTTTTAAAATTTAATTTTAGTTAAATATTTGCATTATCCAGTCGGTGCACACATGCACATTTACTCCTGACTGTCATTCAACATTCTCATTGTAGCACCAGTCAGATGGGAGTGTATGTACATTGCATGTCTAGCCGGTATCTCCAATTAAGTATATTTAAAACAGTGTAGTGTAATCAATTACCAGCCGGTCTAGTATACCCAGTTTATAGTGAACTCAGCAAATTGCATAATTGCATTTGTAAAATATATGTTTTTTAAATATACATTTTTGCATATCTCAAAATTCATATTTTTTATCATTAGAAACTTCTGTGGAACACTTTTTAGTTCCCTTGCTTCAATTTACAAAGAGAAGTAGTAATGTTTAGGTTTGTTTATCATTTTTAAAAACGATAGACTAAAAGGTTGGGTCCACGCAAATCTGCTCCTTTTGTAAAAGTAAATTCAGCCTTTATAAAGCATAAAGTCTGACCACGTCAGCCTTGTTGCACCGGCTAATCCATAGAGCCAGATACAGTACAAACTTGGACCGGAAAGGTTGACCCGGCTCGGAAATTCAAATGTATACTACGGCTGCCCGTGGGTCAAAACGAACGAATTATTCATTTTGAACTTTTGAAAAAGAAAAAACGTAATAACAATACAATCATTTCCTTAGAAAAACTATCGTTTTAACAAAAACATTGCTTTAATAAAACTAGTTTTTGAAAATTCATTTCAATTTTCTAAACAGCAAGAAAAATGTTTGCAGTTTTACATGGTGTTTTTTATCGAGATAATTGACCTTCATGTTTTCTGATCCAAGGGATTTACAACCAAAAAAATAGTTTTTCTAGAAAAGGTTGTTAACTTATGTAAGCAAGTATTTCAAATTGACAATATGAAGATTTAAAAGGTATGTGTAAGTATAGTTTACTAAATAAGGTACTTCAAACTAAAAGCAAAATGGTTTGATTGTGAAAATTACTTTCTCAAAAATGGATAGAGAATTTAGTTAACCCTATTCCTGCTGGGCTGCTGGAGTTGCGAAAAGNATTGGATCATGTCGAAAAATGAAAGGGGTATTCAATTGGATCATGTCGAAAAATGAAAGGGGTATTCAATTGGATCATGTCGAAAAATGAAAGGGGTATTCAATTGGATCATGTCGAAAAATGAAAGGGGTATTCAATTGGATCATGTCGAAAAATGAAAGGGGTATTCAATTGGATCATGTCGAAAAATGAAAGGGGTATTCAATTGGATCATGTCGAAAAATTAAAGGGGTATTCAATTGGATCATGTCGAAAAATTATCGATGGTGATCGCTGCTAATCTTACTTCTACCTGTTGCGTCTTTACAAAGAAAAATGTTCAAAACAACTCTTACAGAAAAACGTAGCGTCTACACAAATTCCTGAAGTTGCATCATTCGACTCGGAGCGTAAAAATCAATTTAGTTCCAGACAAATTATTGAGATATTACAACTTATAATCAACGATAATTTTTCGACGCAACCAAATAGTTGATATTTCATAATATTTTTTACTTGTTTGCGATTTACTTGAAACGACGATTTATTTTGCCGCTAGGTGTTTTAATATCTAAATTTTTATTTTAGGAAAGCGTAATCGTTTGCATACAAACTAATTTATGGTTAGGTTTTGTTACATTCATGACTACAATAGCTTACTATTTTAACATGCATTATTACAATTAATTGTGTCTATTATGATGCAGAATAATTTTATTTGAGTGTTAAAAATGTTTTGCACTCCGCGGCCATAAATGTATTTAATTCTTCAATTTTTAATGTTGTTCGTTTCTCTGCTCTATTTCCCGTTGCGTCCTTTTGGAACTGGATAAAGACTTTTTCTAGGACATTAGTAAAGACTCGGAAGTTTCCTGGGACTTCACCAGGGAAGTTGGAGTCTCTTGGGACCTCACGACGAAAATGGGACTCTCCTGGGTTCTAACAATTGAAGTGGTAGAACCCTATTGGGACCTTACAACTTAATTGAGAGTCTCTTGGATCACGGAAGTGGGAGTCATCTGGGACATCAAAACGGAACTAGGAGGCAACTGGGAGTCATCTGGGACATCACCATGGGACTAGGAGCCAACTGGAGCATCACCAAGGAACTGGGAGTCGTCTGGGACATCACCACGGAACTGGGAGTCATCTGAAACATCACCATGGTCCTGGGAATTAACTGGGACATCACCACGATCCTAGGATTTAACTGGCACATCACCAAGGAGCTGGGAGTCGTCTGGGACATCACCACGGAACTGGGAGTCATCTGGGACATCACCATGGGACTGGGAGCCAACCTGGGCATCACCAAGGAACTGGGAGTTAACTGGGACATCACCACGGAACTGGGAGTCGTCTGGGACATCACCAAGGAATTGGGAATCATCCAGGACACAATCACGTTGACCTCACCTATGACCTCACCTATAGGTGCTTCCTTGCTTACTGGATAATTTATTTGATGTACATGAAATGTTAATAAAAATTTCGTTTTGTATCTTATTTTACCATCTCATCAGCTGACTGCATACTGTTATTCTTCTCAAGTACCTTGATTTATTTTATTAAATAAAAATCTGAAAGTGCGTACTTGTAAGAAACTGCAGCTAAATAATATAAACAAAGTTACTGCATTGTCATTCCGAGAAATTACTTGTTTAAAACTTTATTTCAATTATAAAACTACAGCAGTTGTTTTAAAAAGAAACCCCTTGATTCTCAACACAAGAAAGTAATGCAGTATAATGAACAGATAAACTTTTCTAAACTTTTTAAGAAATTCTATGATGAAAAAGAATAAATGCCAATGTATAGTTTTAAAATTATATAATACGCGAATTATTATTTTAAAGGGAGTTTATGCCAAAAAAAAACCTAACGCAAATATTTAATTTTAAAGAGACTTTATAATGAGACTTTTCCCAATTATCTATATGCAGAAAAGAAACTGAATGCGACTTTATGTTGCATTCAAGAGACTTTTGCAATTAGCTAGCATTAAACAGACTGTATCACATGTTTTGTGAATTGCAATATACTAACAGTAGCATATATATTTATATCGCACAGAGTGTAATAACTTTAATTTTCCCGTTTAATGCAATAATGCTTTTAACCGCCTTTTTACCAACATAACCGACCTAAGAATCCCCCATCAGAGGGACGTTAAGTAACTTTACGTCCCTAGGGATAATTAAGTAAAATAACGACCCGCTTTGCAAAGTTTTCGTTAAAAAATTTGCGCATTTTCCTCTCAAAAGACCATAAAACAACTACTTTTTTTGGGAAATTGAAAATTTTACTTTATTTTGGAATCCCAAGACCAATTTTACGTACTAATCACATTCCGAGCATTTGTAGGCAAAATTGGTCTTGGGAACCCATGATAAAGTAAAATTCCCTTAACTTCCCTGTTAAGTAGTATAAATAATAATTGTGCAGTGTACCACCCCCCTCCTTTTTCTTTGCTTGAATCTCAACCTTTTGTGCTGTTAGAAGTATCTGCAATTCATTCCTTATATGCAAAAAACTTCTTTTTCAATTCTGCAAACTTGAAACATTTTATAAAGTTACTGAAACAGCGAAATGCGATTGTAGACATATTTAAAGTGTGAGCTGGGGGTTGGGGACGGAAGGGCATGGTGGTGTTGGATCATAGACATATATAAACCTTAATATTTAAACTTGAGGATTTGATAGTAGAGTTCATAGTTTTAAAATTTTAATTGAACCACAATATCTAGGACCAAATTTAATGAACAGAAAGGCGTAGTTGAACTCACAGACTAATTTAAACCACTTCTCCTTCAAATTAAGAGTAAGTAGTTCAACTAAGTCTACGTAGTTCAACCTATTTTTTCTATTTGTTAATCTGGTCTTAGGTTAAAAAGTTTATTACAAAACAGCGTTAACGGTGCAAAGCGCGGACATTTTTTGTTAGCGGTTAAAAATATCGTTAACAGCAAATCCGTTTAGTTAACGATTTAAAAATTAACGGTTTTTGCTGTTCGTTAACGGACTGTTCCGTTAATCTTCGAAAACCTCCGTTTCGTTAATGGAACTTTGTTCAGCCCTAGTCAGTGTCACTAGTCGGTTCCTTTTTCCAATAATTTTCATTTCAACTATTTTCAAAAGTAAATTTTACCAATCTTGTTTTACATGTAAATATATTCAGAAAAAATAAAAAAAAATTGTTTATTTTTATCTTTAAAACCTTAAATTCTGTTTAAAAACGAATAAATCCTTTTTTCTGCGAATGATCAAAAAGATGTTTTAAAGGATTACAGAAAATTGGTTTTCTAAATTCAAATGTTTATACATTTAATCCATTTAACATTTCTTCAATTATCCAAAAGAATTTTATTATAAATATCTTCTTTAACAGATTGTTTGGTTAACAGCTTAAAATCTAAAAGATGAAAATTAGTAGGGACTGTGTAGTGCATTTAAAGAGCCTTGCCGATTCACAATTATATCTGAAAACTTTAATAAAATCAAATTATCTCCAAGATTTAACGCCAAAATACGCACATATTACTCGAAAAATCTAGCATTTTCTGCAAAAAAAATTCTATTAACCTTATCTTATTTTTCAAAATGATTCGTTCTTCTTAAATTTTCTGATTTGTCCCCCAAATCGTAATTTAGACCCATTGACGCGGTCTAATTTGATGTATATAGTAATTACTGTATATTTTAAAAATTTTTAAATCCTGAAATTATTCATGAATGAAATACAATATTCCTACAAATTATTAAATGCAGTAGTGCCTGGAAACATAGATATTCCCTCTCCAAACCCCCTCACACACCTCTCCTATCCCCCCCCCCGCTCTTCCCCTTCCATGCTCTGGAATTCATTTTAATTAATTATTTTGTTAATTAAAACGAACTGAGAACATAGTTGTTTAGTTTTTACTGCTGACATCCTCCAAAACTGGAAATTGTTTACTTTTCCAACATTTTCACAAGCAATTACCTTTCAAACAGCCTTTTTCACTGCAGATACGTTTGCTAGAAATATTACTTTTGGAAAAAGCATTGCAAACAACTTGATACTAATTCATAGTTAACATCTTTAAATGATGTAAAAATGTGCAGTAACTACTATCATTAGTTTCAAGTGACTCCGTTTCTAGAAATTATTCCTGTAGTTTTTTGAACTTTTATAAATAAAAACGTGTTTATTTATAATTTATTTATTTTATATACATATTTGTTCATCTTCCAGAATGCATTGCATTAAAACATATCTATCTATAATTATTACAAAACCACAAGAATCAATACTGACCAATAAAAAAACAATGAGTTCCGTCTTCATGTTATAGGATTTCTGATGTTCAAATGGTGTCCTTTTAATCTTCTTTTGACAAACCTAACTCTTGACTTCTGACGGATTGAGGTAATTGTGGAGCATCAGGATTTCAGCCATTTTTTTTCAATCAGCTTTTTTATGGCAACTTCATCACAGTTTGTTTGAAATCCATCTGCATGTGTTTGGATGGGATCTGGAGAAAAGAGTCAGGTTTGTGAATTAGTCCAATTCTGATGGTTGATTAGGACACTTTTTATCATGGACATTTTTGTAAGAGAAAGGAACCCATTTACATGTTCAGGTTCTCTACAAGAGACTCCTTCTGCTTGAAGATATTCTTGAGTTCTCCCAGAGTAGATTCCATCTTTTCCAGGGAGAATTGGTTCTCTCCTTCGGCAGACTTGTCCTTGGCAACCCAAGTGTTCAATTCTGTGACTGTGTTATCCAGGAGAGTCCATTCTTTGAGGAGGGTATCAACCTTAGAAACAAAGCTGTCAGAGTGGCCTTTGACTTTGGTGTATCTGGCCTTAAGGGCTGCAACTTCAGCATCTGCTTCAACATGGGTGGTCATCTTCTTAGCAGCAGCTTCAGCAGCTTCAAGGACCTTCAGGTAGTTCACGCAGGTCTTGTCAAAAGTGCTGACCTTCTCATGAAGTGCCTTGACTTCATCAAGGTTGCTAGGCTTGGCAAGGCCATCATTGCAGTTAGCTTCAGACTTAACCAGCCATGGGGTGAATTCCTTGAGACCAGTTCTGTACTCAGCCCAGTATTTGACATCCTCAGAGAAGCTATCACACTCCTTCTTGGTGCGGGTTTGGAGGTCGGTAACATACTTGGTTATTCTGTTGAGTTCATCCTTGTAGTCTTGGGCATCCTTAGGGACATTTTCTCCCTGGGGTAGAAGGTCCAGTTCAGTGGCAGCATTTGTCTTCAGGATTTCAACCTTGGAGGCAATATCTTCTTGCAGATCCATGGTACGGGCAACTCTATCTTCAGGAAGCATAGTTCCAGCAGCGGCCTTGATATCTTCCAATTCTCTGGTAGCAGTTGCCATCCAGTCATTTATGGTCTTCAAGGAAACATCAAAGGAATTGAGCTGGGTGCAGAATTCTTCAACCTTTTTAACCTTCTCTTCAAGGCGGCCAACAACTTCAAGCTTTTCAGAGACAGCCTTGACCTCCTTGTCCAGAATCTTTTTCTTATCCTCAGGAAGAGTGATGGACATGCAGGTGAGGTTGTCGTTAATAGATTTGAAAAGTCCACTAATTACAGAGTTGGTTTTGTTGTAAATATCTTGCCTCTTTCTTAGATCATCCATGGCTGCAACAAGGTTGAACCTCTTCTTAATTTTTTTGATTTCCTCTTCTGCCTTTTCAAACTCAGAAGCAATGGTCTCATTGTTCTCGGCATATCCAACCCATGCATTCTTGGTCTCCTGGAGAAGCTTCAGTCTATCTTGAGCCTTGGTTTTGGTATCATCCCATCCAACTTCAATACGTTGGACATGTCCTTCAAGGAACCTGGGTTTGTCAGGGTTCATCAGAATGATTTTTCCCTTCTCAATAAGCTCCTTGACAACTCCTCTCTTGGTCTCAAGTTGGTTTAGAGACTTCTCCTGTCTCTCGATCAACTCATCAACATTCTCAACGCAAGAGGGAGCAATGTCTCTGGTTGATGAAAGCATGATACCATCAAGAAACTCAATATGAGGCTTCAACTCATCACCATAGGCGTAGCACTTCCAGTACAGATCTACCATAACCTGGGTCTTCATTACAGTGGGGATAAGCTCCTCATGTTTCTTGATAATATTATCAAGTTTACCCATCTCGTCATTTCTTTGGTCCTTAGCTCTCTCAGCCATCAAGATTTCTAGGATGTGAGCCAACCATTTCTTGACCTCGGCGCGCTCAAGATCCTTGCACAAAGCCTGAAACAAAGTCACATTGAATGATTCACTGTCGGAGGAAAAAATTTATGAAAGCTAATAAATTTTCCTTGAATAAAACTAAGAATGTTGTTATTGTTACAATGTAAAACTAATAGTTACAGCATTACAAATTCTTTTAACCTTTTTAATTGTTAAAATGTTACTAATAGCTAAAATGTTACAAATAGTTAAAATGTTACAAATAGTTAAAATATTACTAAAGTTTAAATGTTACTAAAAGTTAAATATCACAAATATAACTTACATGGAAGTTATCACGTTCCCTCTTGAATTCAGCAGAGGTGTAAACCTTGTCAGCCATAATCCTGGAGATGGCCTAAATACAAAAAAAAATAATATAAAGATGCTTTTTAAAAATATCTTTCAGAGAGAACGCCAAACTTTAGAAAGAGATGTTCATCCATCTTGTTGACTATCCAATCAATAAAGAAGTATTTAGAGCCTAAGATCGAAAGAACAAATGGGAAAGAAACGGTCTAAGGCTGGCTTAATGCACAGATGCAAAAGTTTGTTCTCTGGTCAAGATGAGTTAAGTTTTGCAATTCCAGCAATTTTAGTTTAACAGATTAAGCTAAATGTCTTGTCACTTCTTTACAGGACAAAAAGAGCTAGAAAGCATTTGACAAGATTTTTTTAACAATGCACACGGATTAAATCTTTTACACCATCAAGAACTCAAATTAGAATTCTCGGAAAACAATTGAGATTAGGGATGGAATTAATCCAAAACTGATTTCGATACTAAACTTATAGGATTTGTAAATATTGAAAAATTTAAAGACGAATACAGAAGTTCTCAAACTTTGAGTTTTCGGCCAATTAGTGACTCTTTTTAGAGAGTATGTAACTTTTTTATTAGATTTAAATTGTTTTTCTTTTGACCAATTTGGGAGGGTGGGTGGTTGAGTATTAGTCTAAAGTGTGGTGACAAAATACCTTCTCTACATTCTCCATCCACTCGGCCATCTTCTGGTGGCGCATGTCGTAGACATCCTTGATGAAGCTGTAGTTCTCCTGCCAGAACGTCATCCTGACCTCCTTTCAACAGCACAGGATATTCCTGAAAAATAGTCTTAATTCAAACATGTCCATTGTCCAATCTATTAAGCATTTTCTGGTGTTCGCCGGTCTACGGTAATCTATATCTTTTATCTATATACATAAAGTTGTTATCTCTGTTTGTCTGATCATAACTCAGGAACTCCTTGACCGAATTGCCTCAAATTTTGATTCAGAAACTAGGTAGACCCTTGGAAATGCTTGGTTTTGAGATTTTCAGTTGACGGGGTCCACTTTAAGGAAAATATAGCTGTAATCGTAATTTACAACGAAGCTCGGGTAAACAGCGGGAGTAACTATTATAGTCATACTATAAAAGCAATTATTGGTACCGCCCAGTCTAGTTTACCCAGACAAGTCAAACAACATAATCTTAGCAAATAAAATTCCTTGGATTTACTATATTCTTGGTAAGTTAGACTCGCCGGTACTAGTTAATGCAGAAATAAAACGATTACAATTAATACAGTATCTACTTATACATGATTTTACTAATTTAATCATGAAACAATTGGATTGGTACTTTTTAAGTGCGGAGGAAAATTAAAGTAATTGTACATTTTTTATTATTTTTTATTTTTCTGTTATTTTTAACATTATTTACTTAATTTTTGAAAACATTACTTATCCCATAAAATATTAATTAGCAAGTCTGCAAAAAAAGAAATTAAGATGATTTTAACAATTGTTCAGAAAGTTCAAAGAAGAATAAGAAATATTATAAAGACAGTGTCACTGATTAACAGGAAACTTTACAATTCTGAACTCTAAGCTTACTCAGAACAACAAACCAAACGTAAATTCTGAACTCTAAGCTTACTCAGAACAACAAACCAAACGTAAATTCGCAAAGACAAAGGATGAAAGAGTCTGTAGGCGTAATTTGAAAATTAAATGTCCAATTCACAACGGTACCCTAAAAGGCTTTGTCTGATCAAAAAGAAATGAGTTACCATGCATGATTATTTTTCTCTTTTTCTGTTGATCAGATAAAGGTTTAACATTAAAGAGCACTGTTATAAATCCATTTAAATGGCTCGATACATTTGCATTAATTTGGACAGAAGAATAAGTAAATCTATTTTAGTCTTAAATTTTATTTGCAAATTGCAGGAAACCATGTTAATTTAATATTCTCACAATTGTAAGTTATAATTAGATTTTGAAGTTATATCAGAACACGCTTGGATGAAAATCAAAGAAAAAAATCACATTTTTTCTAAAAGCATTTTTTGTAATTTGTTAAAATTATTTGTCAAATCAATTCAGGCGTCAGGGAGTGGTTCCACAATTCTAAATTTATGATTTAAACAGGAAAGCTTAAACTTTTTCAATTTTTCAACTTAATGATTGAAATGCTTGAAATGCCTAGGGTAGGGTGCATGACAGTTGAAACTGTAATGAATGGACTCTTTAATTTTGCAAAAATAAATAGGCTTTGTAAAAAATAGACGATTGACATGTAACATAGTCCTCCATCTAAACCCTTGGGAAAAAATCATGGGAGTGGGTGAAATCCATTCCCNATTTCACTTCTTGGTCCATTATTTAGAGAAACATGAGAAGTTTGACATTTAGTTTTTGTATATTTTTTAAAGTTTACTTTTATAAACTTTTTCATGATAAATAATTCTAAAAACCTTTAAAATTGTAGAATTTAAAAGTAAAAACCAGGATGGATGCAATGGCTTTAATATTGCATGAAGTTGAGAGGAACTATAAAGGTTAGTAGATTGTTTTTACTATTTACTTAGTTACTTAGTTACTTGTTTATAACTTAGTTACTTAGTTACTTGTTTATAACTTTTTATGCGAGAAAAATAACTATTTCTCAATATTAATTAGAAAATATTCTATTGTAAAAGATAAATTAAATATATAAGTTTAATAACGTGGTTAATAAAAAGAAAAAGTTTGAAGACTCTACTTAAAATTATCATTATGCTTTCAACGATTATGAAAATATATATCTTTAAAAGCTGTAGAATATTATGAAAAGCAGTATAAATATTATGAAAATATGTAAAACTATTATGAAAATATGTACAATTATTTATAATTATTATGAAAATCTGTAAAATTATTATGAAAAGCATTATAAATATTATGAAAAGCTATATAACTATTATGAAAATCGGTATGATTATTATGAAAATCAGTACAACTATTATTAAAATCTGAATTAAAGTTATCATGAAAATAAGTATAATTATTAACACATCCTATGCAATTATTATGAACATCTTTATAGTTTTTATACAAATCTGTGCAATTATTATGAAAATATTTACAAATATTAAAAATGAATGCATAGTTTATTATTATGAAAATCTGTATAGTTATCATGAAAATCAGTACAATTACAATGAAAATCAGTAAAAATATTATGAAAATCTGTTTAGTTAATTTATAAATCTGTGCAATAGTAAGAAAAGTTATTCAACATTTTGAAAATCATTTAAAGTTGCACTGAAAGTTCATTAATATAATGAAGTAAAGAATACTTTAAAGTTTTATTTTTTTGTTTTGTTAATGCAATCCTATTTTTTGTTTTTGGGATGGTTATTAGCATTTTTTCTTACTTAGTCTAATATCTTTAGTAAAAGTTAAAATCAATAGTTTAGAAATTTAGAAATTAAAACATTGTCGCTTTGGTTCAAAGAGAATAGAAAACCTTAGAGTGGAATTAATTCGAAAAAAGTGTAAAACCACCATTTTGTTGTATTGTTTCCATACTGCATGTGTACTTCACACATTTGTGCTATATAACCTTTTGGGCCCCGGAACATCCTTTTAAAGAAAATTTTTCTTTGAAAATTATTTCATTTTCCCTCAGTCAATTCTTTGACAACCTTTTATGCATTTCCGAGTTCATTTCAGCATAAAGGAATTGATTCTTTGAAACAAAATCAAATTTTCAAATCTCAATATCTTTAGAACACGATGCTGTAAACCTTTGATATTTCAAACTCAGATTATTTGATCTAACAGAATTCATAGTTTGAAATATCTAATTTCTGCAGCATTTGGTTCTTAAGATATAGTGATTAGTAAATCAGAGTTTGTGGCAAAGACTCAATTCCTTTGATAAAAAGAAGAAATTGTAAATGATATGTTTATGGATCATATTGTATTATTATTTACTTCATATACTTTGTGAGCATTCACATTACTTATACACTTTGA
Organism: Eurytemora carolleeae; assembly: GCF_000591075.1. Classification (NCBI taxonomy): domain Eukaryota; kingdom Metazoa; phylum Arthropoda; class Copepoda; order Calanoida; family Temoridae; genus Eurytemora; species Eurytemora carolleeae. The sequence goes on along the minus strand of NW_019396975.1, from coordinate 54,295 downwards.
ACTTGTTTTTAGACTCAAAGGGACTGAACCAATTCATACCGATGGATAGAATTATTTCCCTTCTAATCTAATCTCTATTCTGTGCTACTGTATTAAGGAGTATGTTGTTTATACCTTGAAGCGGGCAGATGGACTGCTATAGTTAAGCTGACCCGTGGATACTAGCTTAGCTTAGACCCTTGGCACCCACCCACACAATACATTGCAGATAGATAGATATCTGCCAGATAGATAGATATCTAGGTAATAGATAGATATATCCTATATAATACAGGGCTATTCATGCAGACTTTACTGATTACGTAAATTAAAACAACGGTCGGAGAAACACATGTGACTGGTGACACACGGATAAAAATACAGACACACACAAGGGACCCCTGCAGAAACAAATGCTATTAAAAACCTAATACCCCAGTTCATGAACAGCGTCCTGAACCTCGTCTTTCCGGTCTAAATATGACTACCTCTAAAGGAGTAATTGTGGGTCTTGAGGAAGTCCTATCCCTGTGTCGTGTAGGTCAATTTCAGACTTTCTTCTTGCTGGGTAAGATTTAATTTTTAATTCAATATTGATTGCCATACAATAAAATGTTCTATTTTCTACAGGGTGTAAGTATAGTGGATGGATTCACAAGATGGTTGATTTAGTGCCATGTTGATGGCCCTACAATAAAGGTTTAATTTAATTTCATAATTGGCGTTCTTACAATAAGATCTTATATTTTGTTACATATTGTTGGTTATACCTTAAGATGTTCTTTTTAGTTCCATATCGATGTCCCAAATAAAGATATTTTTTAAGTTGCTGTCTAGATGGCCTAACAATAAAATTATATTTAGTTCCATATCGATGACTGTACATAAATATGTTCCATTGAAACTGCCGTTTCGATGTTCTATTTATTTATGTTCTTTTGAAATTTTATGTTCCTCCTAACATCCTGCTAAGGAAGTTGCAATATTATTAAGACGAACCAACAATGTTCGCATCTATTGCACTTCGGTCTTTCGAGTACTTCTTAATTAATGTATTCACTCTTTTGCCACATGAAGCCTCGATAGTAACGAATTAACATATTTTCGCTTAATAAAAACGAAGAACGGACAATTTTCCTCGTTGTGGGGCTCACAATAATTTTCTTCACTGTAAAAACTTGCTACCGTGTATGCTCATATTAAAGCAATTTTCCAATAAGAGATAGCACACACTGTGCCTATACTATCTCTCAGTCATATTTCATAAAAGAATGCTATCATTTCTTCTCTTTTTTCTCTATCGAAATGTTACTTTACCAGCGCTTGAATTTTAATTTAAATGATTTATAATGATTTATAATTATATGTAAAAAAAATATTTTTTGTATCAAACCCATGTTAACAATCTTGTAACTATGATATACGTAAAATAAATATCTAGATCTTAAAAGATGTTCTATTTATTGCCGACGGATGGCCCTACATAAGATGTTCTATTTATTGCCGTATGGATAGACCCACAATGAGATGTTCTATTTATTGCCGTATCAACAGCCCTACAATAAGATGGTCGATTTATTACCGTATGGATGGCCCTACAATAAGATGTTCTTTGTATTGCCGTATCTATGGCCCTACAATAAGATGTTCTATGTATTGCCGTATCTATGGCCCTACAATAGGCCAGGATTGGATTGACACCGGTGATTGTCAGGATTCAGGGTACATAGATACTCCTTAGGGAAATTCCCTAGGTCCCCCGCATATTTTCCCCCCCTCTTGCCCCCCCCCCATTCCCCCCCCCCCCCCCCCCTCCTGACAGGTAGCAGAAAGACAACGCAGAAATAATAGACTTAAATAAATGAAGTGTAGAAATATGTGATTCAATGGCCGACTACCTTTTCCCTGGATTTTGAAAAACAAAGTAAACAATAAAATCTAATTTCTAGACACTTTTATAAACGTTTACACTGAAATTCAATAAACCCAATCACAATTTGGGAGAGTGGAGTGTTTTACACCCCCCCCCCCCTTCCCCTGTCCTTTTTTTCATTGAAGCTTAAAAATGACTTACACTAGAATGCTCACAGTTCTTCACTTTTTTAACTTCAGTTCATAGTTCAGCAAACGCGTGCGCACGCCTTAATTTTTAGTTTTTTTAATACATTTTTCCAGGGATGCTGTGTGTGTGTGTACGAACTAAAGCAAAGTAGTCAAGAAATCAAAATTCTAGAATATAACTTATTATCAAAGATATAATCCCGTGACTTATCAATGCCACTACCAATGGGCGCGATATCGTTAGCTATCGATGACAACCAGGACACTACAGCAATTAATCAATCAATGTCTTAACCAGGACATTATCCACGCGGCTACAATCCCATGACTTATCAACACCACTACCAATGAGCGCAATCTCGTTAGCTATTGATGTCAACAAGGAAACTAGCAATTAATCAATCAATATCTCCACCAGGACACAATCCCCAAGGCTACAATCCCGTGAACTATCAATGCCTCAAAGAGGACATGATCTTCACCTCATTCATTAAGAACAAGGACATGATTACTCTCTTTTTGTAATCAGTACGGAGTCTCTATATCAACTAATGTATTTGAGGTTTATATGTTACAAGTTAAAGTTATAATAGACGTTATTACAATTTCTACATCGTTATCTACATCACATAATTTAAGCTAATCATGCTACGTATTCATTTGAAGTTTATAAACGTAGATAGTGAATAAAGTACAATGTACTTAAGGTTTACAGAATATTGTGTTACCCCATATTTATTACATGCCTGCTTCACAACCAAGGGCGTATACAGAAGGGGGGGGCAAGGGGGTTAGTGCTCCCACCTAGACCCTCCCTAGAACTCAGAGTTATCAAGCTTTTCAAATCTGAAACTAAGAGTGAAGAGTATAAAAAAATTGTTTCGCTGTTTTTTCCAACTAGTTTTGTTTGAAGGAGAGATAAAGTAGTACTTGAAAGGTTATTGGACTGCATGTGTACCTGTAAAGTATCCAAGAAGCCGAATATTTTGAATTCACGGTTAAAATGTTGTCCTCCCTCCCCCCTAGAAGCTTTAAGCCCCCCTAAAAATGTTTTGCGCTTCGCATATATCTTGCCCTCTAAATTTATTTCTGTATACGCCCTTATATAACAACTAAACCTTTATTGAGTACAAATGAGAAAAATTGTTTTTTTAATCTATAAAAGAAATAAATTCAGTTATTCTCTTACTTTTGTTCCTACTGCATATATCCGCAAATCACAATTTCATGGTGAAACCGGAAATGCAAAGTATCATCTTCATATATATCAAATATGTTCAATTTCTAGAAATCACAGGAACGACAAAAATTCACAAATTTTTTAGATACTAATTGACTTTAAACTTGCTTCTAATTGTTAGAAAATAAAAATAAAAATAAAGACATGTATTAGTTTTTATAAAAATCAATAAAGCATATCTTATTCTACAATAACTCTCTTACAGACAGATCACATCTCTCTGAATCAGTGAATATATCTTTTTGACAGTTAATGAGAGTCGAAAAACTATTGAATCATTTTATGAATATTTAATTACAAAATTAAAAATGCAAATTTTACAAAATTACAAAATTTCCAAAAAATGGAAAGGAAAATTTTTTATTTCTTCATATTTTTTTTTCTTCAGGATAAGCACATTACAGAAAATAACTTTAATCTAAAAATTTCTTTCTTTCAGCGTTATAATATGTGAGCCCCAATCTAAAGAGTAACATTCCTGATTTGGAACCATATTCTTTTAACGGCGCTACGACATTTGCCCTATTTCCGAATGCACTAGCTTTAGTTCTATTACTCTATCACGTCATTTGCTCTATACGTCATTTGTTATAAATGCCATCTGCTCTATATGTTATTTTCTCTATAACTGAACAAACCGTTTGCTCTATAACCTAAAAATACACTATAAAAAAGACATAATAGGAATTCTTGCACTGTATTTCCGTCGTCCAAAAGCAGACTTCTTCTATTATCTGTTATTTAATTGGAAGTTTAACTTCCTCGTGAAATGATTTATTTCTTTATATGGAAGTTTACATGCATTACATGATATACTTTAGTTTAAATATGAAGTACCACCATGGTTTCAGTAGATGTACATATTTCCAATTACTGATTGAAGGATTCATAACTCTGATTGGATAATGAGATAGATCGAAAAATAGATGTTACCGACATACTATTTCTGTTGGAACAGAATAGACAACAAACACATGGCTAAACCATGATTGGATCAGGCGCTAATGGACTCGACATACTGGAGTGTACGGTGGTTAAAAAGTATCTGAGTATCTGATTATCTCCAGGAGTAGCAAGCAGTGTAGCTGATTAGCTTTTGGAGGGTTGAAGCTTAGATTATTAGCTCCAGACGTAGCCAAGGTTTAGTTTATAGTTCCAGGAGTAGCTGAGGTTTAGATAATTAGCTCCAAGAGTAGCTTAGGTTCAGCTTATTAGCTCAAGGAGTAGCTAAGGTTTAACTTATTAGCTCCAAGAGTAGCTGAGGTTCAGCTTATTAGCTCAAGAGTAGCTAAGGTTTAATTTATTAGCTCCAAGAGTAGCTGAGGTTCAGCTTATTAGCTCAAGGAGTAGCTAAGGCTTAATTTATTAGCTCCAAGAGTAGCTGATCGTAGAATAAAGGAATAGTGAACTTGTGGATAAGAAGTTAGAGCTTACGATTCTTGAGCTGTTTCCGACCAGGAGGCTGTGTTTTCTGACATGGTTCGTTTGTTGTCTGGGGTACTTTAGAACAAATTAAAAAAATCAGAAATGGTTAATAACTCTTTTATTATTTAAGCTACAGGGCTAAAGTCTATATATTTTAAAAAGCCCTTGAAAAATGGATGTAATAACATGTGGCACATGTTAATATTTTTTTTAAAGTAAAAAAAATTTAGAAAATTTTTAAACATACTTTATGAACTTTAAAGCTAGAGGTCTAATTTTTAATGAGCAGGCCTTGAAAAGTTGGACTGAAGACATGCATCACACTTTCCTATCTCAACTCTAAGGGCAAGATCATGAGCAGTAGTTGAAAATACCCCCCCCCCCCCATCGATATTAGACAAAAATAGATATGGTTAATATATTATTTAATACAGCTTGATGCAGTTGTCATTTGAAAAACAAAAATTTGACTGACATTTGTAGGTTTTTTAATGAGTTAAAAAAAGTCATCTTTTCATATTTTGTTTTGAGATCCAACTTAATATAATAATCAAAAATATTTCTTTTTAGCCAGGGCCATTTCTGGTTGTTTTTAAATGGAAGGCACTTTTTCAGCGATAAATACATATTACATTAAAATGAAAAATGTAAATTTTCCATGGGTTTTCAGGGAGCTTCGAGCCCATCTTCTATTTTAATTGTGAACATTTTCTATTTGTATAGATTGTGAAGCAAAAACAAACAAAAAATTTCGTGGATTTTTCAAAATTTTCAAAAATCGAATTTTGTTACAGGAAATATTTGAAAATTCGATCATCTATAAACCTTCCCTTCGGTCACGCGAGGTCCCACAAAAAATGTGGGCCCGATCGGTTCAGCTGTTTTGACGTATATTGAATATAAAAAACAGACACGGCCAAGAAAGTATATATAAAGATAGCTAAAGGAGAGCAAAGATTGGTGGAGGAGAAGGAACAGATTATAAAGGAGTTGAGGAAAATGTTTTAAAGAATAGAAAGGAAAACAAAAGAAAAAAACGAATAATCGAATTTCAGATAGAGATCCAGATTTTGAAAGGTCACAAAGTTGTAGCAGTACTGTCGCATCCTCCTGTCTAGTTCAGTTCAGTGTGGGAAACTTTACTTAGATTCTTGACAAAATTTTTAAAAAAACTTTCTTGTTTATTTTAAAGTTTCAACAAAATGCTTTTTCGTATTATTTTTTCTACATACTAAAACTTCTCTACATACTATACTAATACTATAACTTTTCAATATGAAACAATAATTAGAATTTGAAAAAGTAGCAATGTACTTTTTAGTTTGTAATTACATAAATGTACTTTTTAGTTTGTAATTACATAAATGCACTTTTTATTTTTTAATTACATAAATGTACTTTTTAGTTTGTAATTACATAAATGCACTTTTTAGTTTGTAATTACATAAATGTACTTTTTTATTTTGTAATTACATAAATGTTCTTTTTAGTTTGTAATTACATAAATGTACTTTTTAGTTTGTAATTACATAAATGTACTTTTTAGTTTGTAATTACATAAATGTACTTTTTAGTTTGTAATTAAATAAATGTACTTTTTAGTTTGTTATTATATATATGTACTATATTTAATCACAATGTTTTCATGAATATACAAATAAAGATTTGTCATATTTGATTTTCATATTGAACAAAATCAAAAAAAAATTTATTGTTAGAATATGTCAAATATAAATTTGTGTCCCAATCCTGAAAGGCTTAATTTTCTCACTTCGTGAACAAACTTCTGGAAAAGAGTATATTTGCAGAGAGTTTCTATTAATGTAAAATAACTTGATTTTTGTTTTTTGAACAAAAGCAGCTGTAAAGAACAAAAAAGTGTGAATTTTTATGAAATATGTTAATTCTTATTTCTAGAGGTCATAAAAATGCCACATTGAGGGTAAGGATTAGTATCGTTTTTTTACTTTAAAGAGGCTTAAATTCTAGATATAGTTATGACAGAATAGTATTCTTAAATTTTAGGTATAGTTATAACAGAATAGTATTCTCAAATTTAAGATATAGTTATGACAGAATAGTATTCTTAAATTTAAGATATAGTTATAACAGAATAGTATTCTCAAATTTAAGATATAGTTATAACAGAATAGTATTCTCCAATTTAAGATATAGTTATAACAGAATAGTATTCTCAAATTCTAGATATAGTTATAACAGAATAGTATTGTCGGTAAGTTTGCTTTTATTATGTAATGCAAAAATGTTGATTTTTAAGAATCGTATTTCTGACCGAAGTACAAATGTTGCACATGCTAATTCACAAGAAAGTCAAAAACTTAAAAAAAAATTAAGGTTTAAAAACAAATTAAAAGTTATGCCTATCCCTGATTAGCGAAATTCAATTCCAAATTGAATGTTCTAAATTTCTATTTTAAAAATATTTCGTCTGAAAGCCTCCCATACTTTTCACCCCCAGACTTCCATTTGATGTTTCTTTCATGACACCTTTTATTTGAAGATAGATAGATAGATAGATAGAAAGATAGAAATATAGATGGATAGATAGATATTTATGTTTTTGATAGGTATTAATGAAGATATTTATATTGTCTGCAAATATTCAAATACATGACAAAAATTAAGGTTATAATGCATTAATTATTAATTGCAGTTGCACATACTCTGCGTACAAATTGAAACCAGTTCTCTCTGGGGGAAATTTGTAAACAAGAATAGATGCATTAGTGTTCGTTTATTATCCGAGGAGGTTAAAAGTATTAAATTTTTATAATTTTGATAATTCACATAAAAGTTTCCTATGACCAGAATATTTCATTGATTATTATGTAAAAGATGAATCCCATGTCAGGTTCGACGTCCGTCTTGTGTTTACATTACCTTACCGCCCAATGACAGTACACTGCATGCAGTACAAAAGATGCGTACACCTCTGAAATATTTTGAACTTTGAAGCATTTTTACACGCCTTCTTTTATGTAGATTAAAGAAGAAGGTAAAACTATATGACATTACTGGTACAATTTTATGGCATTGTAGCTCCTCTAGTTTTGAAATAAGAGTAATACTCGTAATGATTAAAACAGAACAGATTTAAATCTTACATCCAATTTACTTTAGGATGGCGTGATTCACATACCGTCCAATTTACCTTAAGTTGGCGAGATTCACATACCGTCCAATTTACTTTAGGTTGGCGTGATTCACATACCGTACAATTTACTTTAGCTTGGCGTGATTCACATACCGTCTTTTTATAAATTAAATCATTGTGCATTTAAATGAGACTGTAATATGAGACTGTGTTGTTATATACACAATCATTAACGCCCCGTTTGTTGATGGTTAAAGCACTGTGGTGTACAATAAAAATAGTTTTCTAATCTTAAAGCACTGTGCATAACTTTTCTTCCCTTCTGTTGAGGTGTTAGGTTGAGGGTTCACTGATAAATTGTTAAATATAAAAGTTTATGAAACCAATTTATTAAATTGCGTCGTATCAATCTTAAACATACAGTTCATAGTTATATAGAATCCGTAGACTAAAGTTGGGGGCGGGGGGGGGGGGGGATACAATTCTAGTATTACTCTTTTTTATTCTACTTTAGATAATTTATTCTGTTATAAATTCCAATATTTAAAAAACTACAACATAATTTCATTACAGCATGGTTAAATTTTAAAGATTTAAATTTTGCAAAATCAAGATTATAAATTCTGAGTTCCAATACTCTGAAATAAATCTTGATTATGTGTTCTTTAATCTCGGTTCGATTCCAGGTTGATATCATCAAAAACAGGGTTGTCATTTCTAGCTCTGTTCTAAACAAATTTTATTACAGAAATCAGTTTTTCAAACTATGATAAAAAGACTTATGTTTGCACCATTTGGTTGCAAAGATATAGGGATTAGAAAATTTGAGTTTGTGGCAAAAACTAAATTGTTGTAATCTTTAAATAAAAGGTCAAATATATTTCGTCTAGGATCCTTTTAATTGATTAATGTTAAAATCTATTTTATCAAAATGTATTTTGAAAAAAAGGAAAACGATTGAGTTTTGTTAAACATCAATTGCAAAAAGTTTTTGTTTGAATAAACTATTTCAAACTATTTATAAATTAAACAAATCAAATTTTCCAATTTAATTTTATTTCTATTTGATAGAACTATTTGATAGAACTATTTGATAGAACTATTTGATAGAACTATCTGATAGAACTATTTGATAGAACTATTTGATAGAAATATTTGATAGAACTATTTGAAGTCCAATCCAACCTTTCATAATATTTTACAACTATGTAATTTTCTATTACTTAAAAAAAATTCAATTTTGCCATTTTTTTCTATTTTTTTTGGTCACCTCTTCCTTCCTTCTCTTCTTCTCCTGCTGTTTGATTTTCTTGCTCTTCTTGGCTTTTTGATTCCTGAAAAAAATATTTCAACACAGTTTCGTGGAAAATAGTTGGAATGTGTTTCACTCAAAAAACTAAATGACTTCAAGTAAAACACTCTATCAAGGGTTTTTTAGAAATTTCTTCAGAAATTTAATGAAATTCATAACATTTTGATCTAGAAGACAATGTTGGGGGCGTAGGGTGTCCAAAAATCAAGAACTTTGCGACATGTCTGAGCTGTCAAAACACAAATTTAATACCTTTATTTTTTTGATACAGACAAGATACAATCGATGTTTAATTCTACTTATAAATTAAAATGTATTTTTGATTATGACTCACTTGACAACCATTGCCCCTCCTGCTCCTATGAGAACGACCCCGGCTAAACAGCCAATAACGATTCCAGCAATAGCTCCTCCACTTAGACCAGAATCTGTAATATAAAATTATAGAAACAAAATGTCGTCTTCTATACCGAAAAATGAACTTTCGAAAATTCCTTCTTGTGTTAAGTTGTTTGATACCAACGAGAATAATGAAAAATATGATATGGAAGTCATATTATAGTAAAAAATTCATAGTTTAGTATAGAGTAAAATATTTCTTAAACAAAATAAACTGCAAAAAGTCTTACACAATAATGCAATATACAGAAGAAGACATTAAATACTATTCACCAACTGTCATGTTTCGTGGGACACTCTGTATTTTTAACTCGAGATTTAATACAACAGTTCATTTTTGAGATTGTGATAAGTGACAACTATTTTCTTGGCAAATATAGGATTGGTTTCGGATAAGATAAGTTACTTATTATTAAATAATGTTGCGGAAAAATGAAATTATAGATCAATCAATTACGAAAAAAATCATAATTTTCTGGAGCACTATACCTTCTATTGTTGGAACACCAAAGGTATAATTTGTTGATCCTAGTTGGTTTGAAACAGTTACAGTGTGTATCATAGTTCGGTCCTCTTCCATTAGTTCACTTGAAATATTCAAAATTACAGGGTGATCCAATATTCAGGAGGATTTAATAATCATATTAGATTAAACTGATAAAGGGTCAAATGACCTAGGTTAAAATGCCAAAGGGTCAAACGACATAGGGTAAAAACGACCTTTGGGCAAACGACAAGCGGTTAAAGACGCTACAAAGGTTAAGACGACAAAATGGTCCAAAAATATGACTAACGGGCAAAATTTCAATTTAGCTATTTTTGGTTCATTTTAACTAGTTTTATGTTTATTCGAACTAGTAGCCGCAGCGCTTGGCCCAGATATTGCCTTAATCTAACCTTATCCTGAAATAATATATAAATATTTTGTTTTCGTTTTCACTCTTTGTCGCGTTTTTGACCGTTTTTCGTTTGAACCAATGTCGTTTGATACTAGGTCGTATGACTCTAGGTCATCTGACCCTAGGTCGTTTGACCGTAGGTCGTTTACCCTAAGTCATTTGACCCTAAGTCGTTTTAACCTCAATTTCGATCGACAGAAAAATGTTTTACATAATGTGCCGAAATCCTTATTTTGTACAGTGAGACACAAAAAATAGATAGAAAAACGAAAAATAGACTCAAGTTATAATTAGAAAAATAAACGTGAAACACAGCAATTGCGCAATGTTAACAGATCATATTTAAAATTGCTAATTATTAAGTTTATGATTGAAAAACTTTTTAAAGCCGTCTTTCATTCTGCATTATACTGGTTTTGACGGTATTTATTGTTGAAATATTGGATTTGAACAAATTCATTTTTGATTAAAATTCTCCTTTTGATCTAAATATTTGGTTTCCAAGCCAAGTATTCAGCTCTAAGATTTTAGTTAAATTTAATACTATAAGAATTCACAAATTCACAGTTTTCTTAAGTACTCATATCTTTGTAACCTGATCAAATTAAATATTTTAAACAAATGCATTCTGCTACAATGAAACCCTTAATAGCGAATACATTGAAAGAATTCATCAAATGTCGTATTCTTCACTAATTCTGATAATGGAATGTTGCAGATATTTAGTTTTTTAATTAATTGATTATATGGAATTCTTTAAAACTGTTCCAGCATATTCATGGCTATTTATTTATTTTTGCAAATACTGAAATTTACGTAATATAGTATAAAACTCATTGAGAAATTGTCAAGACGACATTTCATAAATTCTTCCGATGTATTCGTTATTAAGGGTTTCACTGTAAATCACAAAAACAAAGTTTGACAAATTGCGACTAACAATAGAAACATCCTAAAATACATTTAAACAAATTTGATTTCTTTCATTTTTTATATTTTTTTCTCGATGAGGGGGTGGGTAGAAAATATAAAAGTCATTGTTTTATTTAGCTTTTGAATGTTGCTTTTCAAATTGCCACTGTCGATTCGTACTAAAATAATAAAACTAAACATTTTTTGAGGATTTCCGTTTACATTGGTGGATTTTTTCTTACCTGCTGCACCCATCCCTCTGTACTGTATCTACCCGCCTCGGTGGTATTTACTGCTCCCTGGCCAACGGTCAAAGGCATATCCATATCTGCAAGGTAGAAGACCATCCTAAAGAACGAAATTGTTATGTCTAAGTCATTTGTATATTTTTTTTTGTATAACAATGGAAATCTTAAAAATTTAATTCCCGTGATTCAACAAAAAACTCTGCGGCGAAATACAAAGATTTTGTTATTCCGCTAAAACCCTAGTATTAAATACGTATTCTATATCTTCGTTTGTGTGTAACCCTCTTCAAACATAAAAGTTCAAGATCAAATACCTTAAAGGGGCTGTAAGCGTAATTTTAAGTGACCTTTCACTTATAGAGGGAAAGCTCCGATTTACAACAATACCCTTGAAACCTTAGTTTGATCAAGGATTCTTGATTTCATAGATATTCTTATTTATATAGCGGGAAATAAAAAGGGACATGAAAGAAACCGCGCGAGTGTACACTGGCACGGAGTGTACAGTGTACACTGTAACCTCCAGTCTTCAGATATATATAAATGAGGGTATCCACCTCACTGTTGTCCGGGCAAAGGTTTAATGGGTACCAGTGTGAATCGGACTCGCCTCTCTATAAATGGAAGGTCACTTGAAATTATCCTTACACTTCCTTTCATAATCATATACAAACTTACTTTGTAGGAACTGGATAAGCGTGGAAAGGTATATACAGGGTGGCAGGTTCTCCCATAATAAAATCACCCTGTATATTCAAAGTATCTTCTGCTGGTATCGGGGGTCCTAAATAAATGTTTAAGATTTGTGTTCAACATAAACCATAATTTGAAAAGAAAGATCCAATTCCAATACGTGTCCATGTATTCGTTTGTTTTGTACAATTGTTATTTAATGTCATGTTATATTGTGGTTTTATTGTCTAATTTTTTTTAAGAAATAACATACTTCAATGCATTTTATTTAATATTTATATATATATATATATATTATTGTATTGTATTGTATTGTATTGTATTGTATTGTATTGTATTGTATTGTATTGTATTGTATTGTATTGTATTGTATTGTATTGTACTGTATTGTATTGTATTGTATTGTATTGTACTGTACTGCATTGTTCTGGTTTGTACTCTATTGCATTTTATTACATTGCATTGTACTGTTTCATAGTTTTTTTCACTGTACTGTATTGTACTGTACTGTACCTTTAACAGTCATGAATGCACCGACTGTTCTCTCCTCCTCTGTTACAGACGCGTTGTACCCCATGTGCTCAACTAAAAACAATACAATATAAAGGACAAGTATGAAACAGATTTATTTTCTAATTTAAATATTTATTAACTTTATTTATTTATTTTGAAAATTATTTCATAATACATTTTATTTGTTTGATTTTTGAATTTTGTTTACCGAGGTCAGCATATATATATATCAATACAGACTGTAATGGTGATATAATACAATTTCAGTACCTAATCATTCATTGGTACACAGACCACTTTTATAGTAACCATTTTGTATTGATATACATTCTCACCACGGTATTTTTTTATGGCAATACATGTAAACTAGTCAATTTTAGGGCGCACCCATCCTCTATTTTGACTTTTGATTGTGGCTTTATCTGTACAATATAAAACAACAAAAAAGGTACGCGGTTTTTCAAAAAAAATTTCGCGCATCTCTAAATATACTTTGCTTGTCTGGGTGTCCGCATTTCAAAGTTTTCCATATTCCAAGATAATCCAGATTTTCTACTCTTCAGTAAACGGGCTATTTGACCCATCAATTCTGACTGGAGCCATTTTTATCAACCAGAATATGAAATGTCTCTTTAAGTTAGGATTTTTAAAACCAGTTTACCCATTTTTCAATAAAATTGTATCAAATCAAAAATATTAGTTGTTCTATATAAAAGTCAATCCACTTTATAAACCAAGCTAAAAAGATTTCCTTGGTTCCACCGAACAAATAAACAAACAGAGAAAGCTATTTTAAAAACAAAAAGAGAGGGTACATAAAATTGTAGAAATGAAAATAAACAGAAAAGTGTATGGAGGGGCATTTCCGATTGACATAAATTGAAAATTACATATCCCTAGTAACCATTTTTTGTTTATTCTAAAATTTAGTTTGAACAATAATGCATTCAAGACAATGTATCAGGTTATGCATGGATGGGTTTCCGATATACATTTATATAGATTTACCTGTACAAAGAAGTTCCTTGCCATCGTATTGAGGATTCACTGTGAATCTTATAGGTTGGGTCACTATCCAGGCTTTTCCTGAGTAAAATTTTAATAATGAAGATAATGATATTTTTTTTTTAAATTGTACCTATTACAAAAATAGGACTATTCTACAATAAAATCTGTAATTTTATTGATAATTCATATATTCAAAACTTTTAAAATTGGCAGTTCTAAGCGATAGTTAATAGAAAGATGTTCATGTACAATTTGTACATAGTATAAAACAATATTTAATTTTGTAATAAATAATTATTTACTTTAGAAAAATGGTTGAAATAGTTGACAGATTTTGATCAGGGCAGAATAGTTTTATTTGATAAAAGAATAATCTATCAATTTTTTGCACATAAAGAGAACAAAGAGAACTGAGTTATTGCCACAAACTCAAAATTATTAATTCCTCTATCACTGTAACCTGATGGTGTAAACCTTTGATATTTAGTTTTCTTGATCTAAATGAATTCATAGTTTGCAAAGATGCAGGGAATGATAAATTATAACTTGTGGCAAAGACTCAATTCCTTTCATCACAGTGAGAATCTCTTTTGACCATCTGTGCTGAAGAAATACAGGAAAAAACTACCTGCGGGATAGGAATATACTTGCGGGATAGGAATATACCTGCGGGATAGGAATATACCTGCGGGATAGGAATATACCTGCAGGATAGGAATATACCTGCAGGAATATACCTGCGGGATAGGAATATACCTACGGGATAGGAATATACCTGCAGGATAGGAATATACCTGCGGGATAGGAATATACTTGCGGGATAGGAATACACCTGCGGATAGGAATATACCTGCAGGATAGGAATATACCTGCGGGATAGGAATATACCTGCGGGATAGGAATATACCTGCGGGATAGGAATTCTTGGGAAAGATGACTTCAGTTTTAGTTTGTTGTAGGACGGTCATATTTAGGTTCAGATAGTGGTCCTCTAAAAAAAAATAAAGCATTAAGATGTTGACTTATAAAAAAATCTCAAATGGTTTTCATGTTTCAAAGTTTTCCTTTATTGCACTGTGCAAAATTTTTTTTAACATAATATATTAGGTTATAACAAAACAAAAATAAACTTGGGAGAATATTTTTTTTGCGTAATTTTATTAAGCAATGTTAAATTATATTAACTTTTTAGGAAGAAACAACTATTTATTAGATATGCATTTTAAAAGGGAGTGTTCGCGAAAAATGAAAGGGGGTATAGACTTACGGCAAAAAATAAGCGCTTTTTATCGCTACTAATCTTACTTCAATGAGTTACGTCTGTAAGGAGAAAATTGTTAAAAATGACTCATGCCGAAGAACGAAGATTTCGTACAAATTCTGAAAGTTGCAACATTTAATTTGGATCGTAAAATAATCAATTTAATTCCAAACAAATCATTCAGATATTAAAACCAATAGTCATCGATTATTTTTCGTCGCATTCGTATATAGTTTATATTTCATAACATTTTTGATTTTGTTTTTTAAAATAATATTTCACTGGCGCTGGATTTTCCAGCACACCTGAAAAATATGAAAATTTCGTCTTCATTATCAAAAATCCTCGAAACAGGAATAAATGTTTTCAAAAGTAACCCCTAGATCATAGAAAATCAAAAATATTGTGAAATATCAGCTATATACTAATGCGTCGAAAAATAATAGATGATTATTGGTTGTAATCTCTGAATGATTTGTTCGGAAATAAATTGATTTTTAACGATCAGAGTTGAATGTTGCAACTTTCTGAATTTGTATGGACGCTTCGTTCTTCGGTATGAGACGTTTTTAACCATTTTCTCCTGATAGACGCAACAGATAGAATTAAGATTGGTAGAGATCTAAAGCGCTTATTTTTCGCTGGAAGCCTATACCCCCTTTTATTTTTCGCGAACACTCCCTTTAAGGAAAAGTTTATTGAGTACCGTTGTGAATCGTGGATGTCTAACCTATTGACCAGTGGAAGACTGGAAGAGGTCTAGTATAAGCCGCAATACAACTTACAATCCTAGTAGTTTCTTGATCAGGGTTGTAGGACATTTCACTCTAAAATACAAACAGGTCAAATAATTCAAATATTTATAGGATCTATTTGTGAGTCCCAAAACCAAACTTCTATAGAAATATTTCTGATTTAAAATGTAGTTTGACCTACAGGGTTACCCACAAAGGATGAGACTGTAAAGACGACCTGAAAATCTTAAAATATGTCAATTCCAAGGTTAATGTCTCTCTGAAATTTAGTCTTAATGGCATACTTAATAATTTTGCAAAGAAAGAAACAGAAATCTAAGAAATCGGACAATATAAATTTTGTACAATCGTCTCTGAAGTCTCATCCTTTGTGGGTTATCCTGTATAAAAGAAGAGAACCTATATTTATCAGGCAATACAATAAAAATGACAATACTTCAAGGTTTAGTTAAAATTAAAAATGTTTGAAAATGCATAACTTAAAAATAAACTTACATCAAGGCCTGATATTGAAAGGTTTGCGGGAGGAACTGCTACGGTGAAATCAGGATAATCAAAGGATATCGCCTTTGCCACAGATTCATTGGAGAAGAAAATCTTCTGAATGTCAATGCTGCCACTGAAATAGATCTTGATCAAATCTTGCCAGAACTGGGAACTTTTGAATGGTGGATATCGGGATTAAGGATATCCCATTCTATAGTTTTCAGCTCAGGTATACGATAAGCCGATACCTATTTATTAAAAGTTTAAGTGTTAAATTTCTAAGCTCAGGGTCAAAACTAAAAAAGTGGAATATCATAGATATTACTCTATTGGTTCTGATTTACTTACTTTACGAATCCGATTGGGTGAACGAACAAAAAGTATAACAAACGATGCCATTTTTTACGAACAAAAACAGATTGTGAAAAAAATGAAGAAAAAAGTAAAGGATAACGTTTGAATCAAATATAAATACAGGACACATTTCTTCCATTGTACATATTTAGATGCGCGCACATTAAAAAATGTTATTTATAACAAAAAGTTCGTTTTGCATCAATTTCTAGATTAGGGTTAAGAAATTGCTACTTTTATCTTTCATTATGTGACATTTTTTAATATTATCTTACATAATTTAAGATATTTTTATTATGTGACATTTTTTAATATCATCTTACATAATGTGAGATATTTTCACTTAAACCTTTCACAATGTGAGATACTACTACTGCTACCTTTCATAATGTGATATTTATACTATTACCTTTCATAATGTGAGATATTTCTATTCTTACCTTTCATAATATAAGATATTTATAATTTTTCCTTTCATAATGTGAGATACTACTGCTACCTTTCATAATGTGATATGTTAACTATTACCTTTCATACTGTGAGATATTTCTATTCTTACCTTTCATAATGTAAGAAATTTCTACTTTTACCTTTCATAATGTGATATTTATACTATTACCTTTCATGATGTGTAATGCCTCTATACTTCCAAACGGTTTCATGATTTTTTTTGTTTGTGGTAAAAAGTATTTTGTTTACATTGCATAAGTCAAAAAAAAAAATTTAAGAAGAAGAAGATTTGTCTATTTTTCTAAACAATCAGTAAAATTACATCTAAAAATCAATCTCAAGGGCAATGATAGTAAAATTTAAACAGAATTTTTTTTGATTAGGTCTTAAATTTATTTTAACATTTTTTTGTAATTTTTATAATGTTTACCTTTCGATTGGAATATCACAAAATTTGTCAACAGTTTCATCCCGACCGTTGTACAAATTCACTTCTATGTCTTTCATTATTTTTGCCTATATCATTTATAAATACAGTTTAAAATTGTTTACAAATTTGTCTAATATTTAACAGTCAATATAAAATTATTAAAGAAACAAATCTAAAGAACCAGCCCACAAATGTGCTACATAATTAATGCCACCTTTATTCAAACCAAAATTTTAAATGTGATTTTAAACATTTGAAAATTGAAAATGATTGAAAATGTGCTTTTACCTGAGTAACAAGAACAATTGTAATGTCTTCACCATCATTTACATATTTATCTTAACAACAAATATTATCATTTACATATTTATCTAAACAACAAATATTATCATTTACATATTCATCTAAACAACAAACATTATCATTTACATATTTATCTAAACAACAAATATTATCATTTACATATTCATCTAAACAACAAATATTATCATTTACATATTTATCTAAACAACAAATATTATCATTTACATATTTATCTAAACAACGAATATTATCATTTACATATTTATCTTAACAACAAATGTTATCATTTACATATTTATCTAAACAACAAACATTATCATTTATATATTCACCTATACATGTTTATCTAAACAAATATTATAATATAATATTATAAATATTATAAATATGTATTAGTTTGTCAGTTTGTTAATACTATAATATAATATTATAGATATTATAAATATGTGTTAGTTTGTCAGTTTGTCAATACTATAATATAATATTATAGATATTATAAATATGTGTTAGTTTGTCAGTTTGTCAATACTATAATATAATATTATAGATATTATAAATATGTGTTAGTTTGTCAGTTTGTCAATACTATAATATAATATTATAGATATTATAAATATGTGTTAGTTTGTCAGTTTGTCAATACTATAATATAATATTATAGATATTATAAATATGTGTTAGTTTGTCAGTTTGTCAATTTCTTACTTTTATAGTTTGAAAGTTTGACTGTAAATTTCTTTGTAATTTTGTTAGTCTGTTATTAAGTTAGTTTATCCTTTAGTCTGTTATTTAGTTAGTTTGTCCTTTAGTCTGTTATTTAGTTAGTTTGTCCTTTAGTCTGTTATTTAGTTAGTTTGTCCTTTAGTCTGTTATTTAGTTAGTTTGTCCGTTAGTCTGTTATTTAGTTAGTTTGTCCGTTAGTCTGTTATTTAGTTAGTTTGTCCTTTAGTCTGTTATTTAGTTAGTTTGTCCGTTAGTCTGTTATTTAGTTAGTTTGTCCGTTAGTCTGTTATTTAGTTAGTTTGTCCGTTAGTCTGTTATTTAGTTAGTTTGTCCGTTAGTCTGTTATTTAGTTAGTTTGTCCGTTAGTCTGTTATTTAGTTAGTTTGTCCGTTAGTCTGTTATTTAGTTAGTTTGTCCGTTAGTCTGTTATTTAGTTAGTTTGTCCGTTAGTCTGTTATTTAGTTAGTTTGTCCGTTAGTCTGTTATTTAGTTAGTTTGTCCGTTAGTCTGTTATTTAGTTAGTTTGTCCGTTAGTCTGTTATTTAGTTAGTTTGTCCGTTAGTCTGTTATTTAGTTAGTTTGTCCGTTAGTCTGTTATTTAGTTAGTTTGTCCGTTAGTCTGTTATTTAGTTAGTTTGTCCGTTAGTCTGTTATTTAGTTAGTTTGTCCGTTAGTCTGTTATTTAGTTAGTTTATCCGTTAGTCTGTTATTTAGTTAGTTTGTCCGTTAGTCTGTTATTTAGTTAGTTTGTCCGTTAGTCATTTATTTAGTTAGTTTGTCCGTTAGTCTGTTATTTAGTTAGGTTGTCCGTTAGTCTCTTACTTAGTAAGTTTGTCCGTTAGTCTGTTATTTAGTAGGTTTGTCCGTTAGTCTGTTAGTTTTCACCTGGGAGAATTAATGAGCTGTTTGAAACAATACACTCAGGAATTGGATTCCCCAGGTTGGTGCAGGTCGTCACTCCTAAGCAGGAGATATTAAAGGCATCCTGAACTAACGAGAGAGAGAAGCATTCGGTTTCTTTTATTTGGAATCAAACGTGTTTTCATCTATAACTCAACAGTCATAAGCCTTACAGATTTGATTATTTATACTTTTTCATTTAGAATGTATATGCCAACAAAAAATATTAAGATAAAAGGCTATAAAATTATGTAAAAGGGGTCAAATTGTGATCGAAAGTCACAGTTTTCTGAAATATTAACAGAACCGTTAAATCCACGTGAAGAGACTGTTCTTTAAGTTTCAAGTTGCTTTCTATTAAAAGAGTTCCCTGCCCGATTCCTAACTGTATTTCTTTTAACACTTATTTAATTTACAATGCGGAAGATATCGTCGTTTTTTCAAATCTCAACAAAAGTCTATTTTTTACTGCCTATTTTGTGAACACTTTACATTTATACAATAACAAGAACATCTCTATAATTATACAATAACAAGAACATATCTCTATAATTATACAATAACAAGAACATCTCTATAATTACACAATAACAAGAACATATATCTATAATTATACAAAAACAAGAACACATCTCTATAATTACAAAATAACAAGAACATATCTCTATAATTATACAATAACAAGAACATATATCTATAATTATACAATAACAAGAACATATCTCTATAATTATACAATAAGAAGAACATATCTCTATAATTATACAATAATAAGAACATCTCTCTATAATTATACAATAACAAGAACATATATCTATAATTATACAATAACAAGAACATCTCTCTATAATTATACAATAACAAGAACATATATCTATAATTATACAATAACAAGAACATATCTCCATAATTATACAATAAGAAGAACATATCTCTATAATTATACAATAATAAGAACATCTCTATAATTTTGACTCACTCAAAGAATGAAACCGTTCTATAATCGGGCCTGCACTTTGCATGCACTAATACCTTATTTAGCTTTATTTAAAGTGACCCTCTAACCCTCTAACCCTCTAACCCTATAACCCACTAACCCTCTAACCCTCTAACCCTCTAATCCTCTAACCCTTTAACCCAAAAATAATAAATATTTTTATTAAACTTTCACCCCTTCCAAAAATGCAATGTATTTTGTCGACTTTGCAAAGTAATTTTTATTGAGCAAAAATATATTATAACATGTATATTTTTAGCACATAACATAGTGAAAATATATTATAACATGTATATTTTTAGCACATAACATAGTGAAAATATATTATAACAAGTATATTTTTAGCACATAACATAGCGAAAATATACCAACCCAAAGCTGCTGGGATAAATGAAGTGGCGAGAAGCACTACGATTTTCAGCAAGAAATTCATCTTTTCTAATTATAACCTAAACAAGCAAAGTTCTTATGGTTTTTTTTTAAAGGATGCACATTTAGATAAATGAAGGGTGAAAAGAAAAAAGTTAAATTCTTTAAAAGAACATAGTTAGTTTCTCTACTATTAATAGAAGAGTTGAAAGTCGTCTTTGAGCTAGGAACAAAGTTTGTGGTATTCATTTGAAAACCTAATCATAGAAATATTTGCAACAAAACAATAATTACAAAATAACCCTTGTCCTGTCATTTCTAGAATTTGTATGCGTTTCTCGAGCTTTTAAAATTACTGGAGATATGAATGATTAAAATCTAAACCAAATTCTAAGTAAATCTAAATTTTTTTTATAAAGAGGCATCTGCACCAAATGAATTGATTACTTAAATTTAAATCATTATATATTTACAACCTAATGGCGTAGATCTGAAAAAGTCTAAACTATAGAACTCAGAAATAAAAGTTTCATGTGAGCCGCTGAAGTTTAGAGCTAACCACTGCTAAAGTTTATGTAAGATGTTCGTATAAAACAAATAGAGTTTAAGGCTATCTTTTATTTCCAATTCTAATCCTTTTTGCCCTTATGCTAGCTCTTCTAAATCACAACTGAATCAAACATTTTTCGCACTTTTAGCTTTGATTTCGACCTTATCTTCTGTTGTATTGATTTCAAAACATAACACATGGTGTAGGTGTTAGTTTTTTATTCAGATGTGTGAATCCGGAACTAAAAGTATGAGTAAGGTTATGTGTGTATTTGTTAAAGTGAGCGTAAAAATCAATTCATTTTGTTTCAAGTCGAAATCAAAAAATGTTTTGACAACACATTTCTAATCATAGTAAGATGTTATCAGATCAGAGCTGGGAACTTTTAAATGGGATATCCTTAATTCCGATCGGTTAATTAATCTGGAGATTAATAACAAGAAAGAAACACGCTTTATTTAATCAGGAGATTAAGAAAAAAGAGGAGATCAAGTATGAATCCCGATATCCACCATTCAAAAGTTCCCAGCTCGGAGCTGAAAACTTTAGAATTACGGATATCAAGATCAATGCATGATATCCTCTTTTTCTTAATCATAAAATAAACAAGGCTTGTTCTCCTCTTGTTATTAATATCCAAATTAATGAACCGATCGGGATTAAGGATATCCCATTTAAAAGTTCCAAGGCTGAAAACTTTAGAATGGGATATTCTTAATCTCGATCGGTTAAATAATCTAGAGATTTATAACAAGATTAGAACAAGCGTTATTAAATCTCGAGATTAAGAAAAAGAGTGGATCAAGCATTAATCTCGATATTCACCATTCAAAAGTTCCCAGCTCAGCTCAGATAAATTATTTCTTATACAATTTCTTTACATTGCTGTTTTATATATTGGTACTCCCAAACTAAAATTTTAACATACGTATGATGCCTGAAATTGAAAAAACACATGATGTGATAATATACACGATTCAGTTTTATAAATTTCGTAAAAACTGACAAATAGTTGATACTTAGATTTTCATAATTCTTTTTCTATTTTTAACTGTGATGTAGTTTACGGATGTACAAATATCGGCCATCTTTTAATCTTATTTTCCACAGTTTTCTGTAGATTTTTGATAAAATTTTAAGATGGCGTAGCAATTAACAAAAAACATTTTTTTCTTTTCGCATCTCCTTTGCCCAAATTCCCAAAGGGTTGGAGGTGCTCAATGTTTAAGATTATGAGATTTATCTAAATTTTATACTTAAACGTTATCAGAATTAATTAATTAAGATACTGCAGAAACAAACCACTTTTTAATAATCTAATTAAACAGCAAAATGTGCAAAACAACACATTCTGAGTTTTGGTATTTTCATTTCGATATGTTTATCCTATTAATCATTACAAAAGCTCTGCAATCAATTTTTTTGGCTCAATAAAATTTTGAATTGCATTAAGATTTTGTAGATTATTACAAGCAAATGTCCATTGTTATTAACAAATGAATAGATGGCAATTATGTCATCAAAAGCAAAAAAGAAGTTGAGTTTTTGGAACAAAATCAAATATTTAAACCCCGATTTCTTTAGAACCCGAGGTTGTAAACCATTGATATTTCAAATTCAGATTATTTGATTCAACAGAATTTATAGTTTGAAATATCTAAGGTCTACAACATTGGGTTGCAAAGATAAAGTGTTTAGAAAATTAGAGTTTGTGGCAAAGACTCAATTCCTCTGGTTAGGAATTGCTAATACCTTGGAAACTTAAAAATATCTGAATAATAAAATTATTACTTTTTCAAAAAATCAAAGATTATACAATAGGTAAGTTACACTTGAATTTAATAAGAAAAACATTAAAATATAGGAGACACCTAGATTTAATATATTGAACTAGAATCAATTCTGATTAGTGTCGCTCCACAAATTATAAATATGCTAATTACTGCTGGATATCCCCTATATTTCTATATCTCTATATTTCTATATTTCTATATCTCTATATCTCTATATTTCTATATCTCTATATCTCTATATCTCTATATCTCTATATCTCTATATCTCTATATCTCTATATCTCTATATCTCTATATCTCTTTATCTCTATATCTCTATATCGCTATATCTCTATATCTCTATATCTCTATATCTCTATATCTCTATATCTCTATATCTATATATCTCTATATCTCTATATCTCCTCTATATCTCTAAATCTCTATATCTCTATATCTCTATATCTCTATATCTCTATATCTCTATATCTCTGTATCTCTATATCTCTATATCTATATATCTCTATATCTCTATATCTCCTCTATATCTCTAAATCTCTATATCTATATGTCTCTATATCTCTATATCTCTATATCTCTATATCTCTATATCTCTATATCTCTATAGTTTGAAATATTATGGTTTACGACATTGGGATTGCAAAGATAAAGAATTTAGAAAATCAAAGTTTGTGTCATAGACTCAATTCCTAAAGACAATGTATATTATTGCGTGTTAGTTTCTGGTATACATGTTAGAACACACACAATATAAAGCTTTTATAAACAAAACAAACAAAATATTGAATCATCAAAATATCTGGGAACTTTCAATTCGTAATTTTTTAGATCAAGGTTATTCATTTCTTCCTACAGTGGGACGCACACAAATGTGGGATACGAAGACGAATCAATCTGATTTATATATAAAGTTGTAATCTTTGTTTGTTTGTTTGTCTGATCATAATCCAGGACCCATGGACCGATTTGCCTAAATTTTTGTTTGGGTTATAACTAGGGAAGGCCTCGGGAATGTTCTTAGCTTGGTTTTTAGATTCTAAATGGCTGGATACACTTTCAACGAGAAAATCATAATTTACGACCAAGTGTGGGTAAACGGCGGGAGTAACTATGAGTATTGAGTAACCTGAGCAGCGATGGGTTCCTAAGCTAGTAGTGAATATTCATATAATTTTAAAGCTAATTTAATATTGATGCAAATATACGGTAAAGGAATTGAGTCTTTGCCACAAACTCTGATTTTCTAATCACTATATCTTTGGAACCAAATGTTGCAGACCTTAGATATTTCAAACTATGAATTCTGTTAGATCAAATAATCTGAGTTTGAAATATCAAAGGTTTACAACATCGAGTTCTTAAGATATTGAGGTTTAAATATTTGATTTTGTTACAAAGACTCAATTCCTNTATTTAACGCTAGGCATACAGGATGCTTCGTGCACATATTCTATTTTGATAATGAACATTTTCTCTTTGTTTACATTTGTTTACAAAAACAAAAAAGTTCGTAGACTTCATAATATTTTTTTCGCGCAAATCCAAAATTGTACAAAAATCTAAATTTTATGGAAAGAATTTTTTAAATTTTTGTGCATGCATCATAAGAGGTCCCACAACAAATTTGTGCCCGATCGGTACAGCCGTTTTGACGTTTATTAGACACAAACAAACAGACAAGCATATATAGATGCTAGCTATATTTATCAGACACAGAAATTGGTTAAAATTACTTCTACTGCAGGAAATAAGGGAATTATGAGAATATTACACTTTTAAACCTAGATATAAAATTACTTCTACTGCAGGAAATAAGGGAATTATGAGAATATTACACTTTTAAACCTAGATATAAACGACGATATCTTCCACATTATTGGTCAAAAAAGGTTTAGTGAAAAGGGCATTGTTATCTTAGCATGAAGAATTACTAAGAATTTCGTAAACAGTCCCTTTAATCTGTTTCCCTGCTGATGCTGAAAATCAATCAGCAAATGGTATTTCTCCGACGAACCTGAGCAAATTAGATAAATCTTCTGAAAGATACATCTAACCCAAGTTTTTTTTAGAAAATAATTTTGATTTGATTAATTTCCTATTTCAATATTTGTTTTTTTTTCATTTTGAAGGGGAAAATAAATTGATTACAAGTTAGAAAAGACAGAAAATAAAGATTACGTAGACAAGTTTATTTTTTATTTTTTGAATTTACGATATTTTTTCTCTCGAAATGATTCAGTTTACAAATTCTAATTTCTCGCTATATCTATTTGTAATTTTGAACAAAATGCTTTTAATTTAGAAATGCTTTGTAAGTTTGTATTACAATATTCCCTTATATTTACAATCTAATAGTGTAAACCTTTAATATTTTAAACTTATATTTTTTGATAAAACATAATTCATAGATTGGAACGTTTAAGCTAAACGATGGTGGGTTGCAATCATAGATTTATAACAATACAGATAGAACACTAGAAGTCGTCTTTTCAAGATTTAGGGATTTTTCGTATTCAATAACTCTGAGGCTGATGCCCAAAGGAGTTTCGTGCTTGCCCCATTGAATGACAGGACAGATAGAGAGAGAATGAGCGTAACTCTTTAGGCTTCTGTCTCAGGGTTGTGTGAACGAAAAATCCCTAAATCTTGAAAAGACGACATCTAGTGTTCTATCTGTATTTTGTTATTAATCTATGATTGAAAAGATATTAGGATAAGAAAATCAGAGTTTTTTTGAGCCAGGTTTAGACCTGGCTCAAATTCGTTAAATTCAAATGTCAATTTAAAAGTTTCTTTCTCAGGTATTCAGTTTTTCCATAGGTTTACTTTCTTAATTTATAATGTTTTGGGTTTCCTATCTCTTTGATTGATTATCTATCTAGACAATAGATACATTAAGTTGATTTATCCAACAAGAACATAAATGAGGAGAAGGGTATAGTTAGATTATAGAAATGTGTTAGTAATGGGCACAAATTGAAAGACTTGGTTTTCAGGATCCCTGCACATATTCAGAGTAAAAGAGTAACCGGGTAAAGTAAACAAATAGTAGAAAATATTGTTCAAAGTAACACTCAATCAAATTAACATGATTTTCAGTGGAAATGTTTTAAATCTCACAAAGTTTACGTGATAGCTGTCCTAGCCGCTGCTCTCGGCCCCCGTTGAAGCCTGAGGCGCCTCAGCGGGCCTAACCTAACTTTTGGAAAGTTGCCTCTTGGAAAATTGCACATTTGGGAAGTTGCCCTTGGGGAAATGCCTTTGGGAATGTATACCTAACACCGTTTAAATTATAATAATAGAAAATAGATGATAATGCGCAGTGCTACCCTCAAAGCATAAAACTTAGATAACGACCTAAAACTCATTGAACTATGACGATCTAAGGGTTGAATAGCCCTGAATAATTAGTATGTGAATGGTATATTCGATGATTTAGTAGAGAAAGAATAAGTTCACAGCTGCAGGGAACATTATATTTATAAGCTAAGATTTAAAAAGTCTGACGGTTGTCTTTTTCATCTCATCCTTTGAGGGTAATCCTATAATATAGCACAACTTGTTACATGTCACTTGTTAAAAAAGTTAATTTAAAATGTTCTTTGAATACCGGGTGTTCAACTGAAGACTTAAAAATGACTGAGTATCATGTTTGATGTGAATCTGGGGTAAAACATTCTTCTGAGCAGTTTCATACTTAAATTTTATTTAAATTATTCTGTAACGACTGCTATGAGTAAGGCAAACATTATAGATATTTTACAAAAATAAGATGCAAAAAATCCAAATTCTGTCTAAAAGTGAAATATTTTATAATAGTAGAGACATATAATGTTTTTTTCCTTTTACTTTTATAATATTACAGTATTTTTTGCTACCGGGTGTGCCAAAAAACATGGGAATTAAATGACAACTTTTCCATCGTCTTTGTTCCAAACAGCATTATTTTTTTCACAGTTAAAACAAGTTATATCTAAATCTACTCATTTCATTAATTACAAAATGCGTTTTATCTTTTAAGCATATAAAAACAAATAATCGTTTATATATTTACCAACGCCGTCAATTTTAATGGTACAAAAATTAATTCTAACTACATCTTTAAGAGCTCAGAACAAAATTTGGGTAACAATTCATTTTTGTTAACATACATTTTGGTAACTCAAATTTTGGTAACTTACAAATTAATAACTAATAATTTGGAAACAAATTTGGAAACTTACAAATTAGCAACTAATAATATGGGCCCTCACAATTTGGCAACTGAAATTTTGGTAACTAAAGTTTTTATGACTTACAATTTGGCAACTTATAATTTGATAACTAACAATTAGGTTACTAAAATTTTGGTAACTTACAAATTGGTAAGTATTAATTTGATAGCTAACAATTTGGTAGCGAACAATTACTAGTTTTCTGGGAACCTGACAATTTGATAATTACCATTTTAGTAACTAACAATTTGGTGTCTAAAAATTTGGTATTTCGCATACATTTTGTCAATCAAAAATCTAGTTTTCATTGTTAGCTTTCAATTTTTCAGGTTACAAAATTATAAATAAACAAAAATCAGCATACAATCTGTAAATATTACAAGTGTTTCTTTTTACATACATAAGTCTTACTTTATCTAATATAAAATTGTGAATATGTTTAGTTTGTTCTGAGAATAAAATAAATAAGATACATCTATTACATCTGTCTCCGCCGAACTTTATATCTTTATATAGATCTCTCCTCTATAAATTATATTACTGTACAGCACAGTGGACTAGGATCAATTCGAACCAGACCAAAACCCCTTGTACAGGCATCAGTGAGGCGTGGCAAGTACTGGCTCGCCCCTATCCTATGTCAGCCCGGTTTCAACTCATATGGCGCGGCCAGACTTATTTACAGTAGCCGGCCTATCAATTAGGTCTATTTTACCTACCCCACTTGTTTAATGTGACAGGGTTACTTACAAAACATACTTTATATCTACATTGATATAGATCTGATCATCTAATAATATTACCCAGCCTAAACCTAAAATACTACAGTTCAGTTGAACTATTCATATGTTCCTTTAAACTCCTAGCCGCAGCGATTGGCACCTAGCCTGTCCTAGCCGCAGTGCTCGGCCCAGGAACCGTCTTAATCTAACCTATCTCTGAAATATTACAATTTCTTGTTCAAATGAACATAAAAATAGTTCAACTAAACCCAAAAATAGTTCAAATGCATACATTATTTCAGGGTTAGGGTAGGTTCAGACAATTTCTGGGCCGAGCGCTGTGGCTTTGACAGGCTAGGGGGCCGAGCGCTGCAGCTATTAGGTCAAATTAACATAAAAATTAAATGATCCAAAAAATTATTACTTTCGATATTTTTTAACCTTGAAAATTTTGTAAATTTGGACATTTTGTACCTTAGGATATTTTGTAATTTCGGACATTTTGTAGCTTTGGACATTTTGTAATTTTGGACGTTTTGTAAAAGTGGGTTTTTTTGTTATCTTGAGTGTTTTGTTTTTGGGCGATTTATGACATTGGGCGTTTTGTTTTTGGGTGATGTGTAATTTGGGTGTTTTGTTATTGGACTTTTTGTTATTGGATATTTTGTTTTTGGGCGTTTTGTTTTTGGGCGTATGTAGATCTCATCTTATAATAAGAATACCACAGGGTTACCCTCAAAACATACTGAATACTATCTTGGAAACCCAGCTTTGCCTGGAAAAACTTTTAACCAACATTTCCGTGGTTCTACCAAGTTCCAAAATCATTTTTTTAGGCAAATTGGTCAAATTGTTCATGTGTTATGATCAGACAATCAGATATTAATCCTTTACATAGATATGCCTGTGATCTTCAATTAAAGTCAGATAAAAGCATGTCGAGGCTTTCAGACAACTATAGAGATTCTATTTTGAAACAATATTAGATTTAAATGTTCTGATCTATTGTTACGCGAGCGCACGCTGCATAAGAAGAGTCTATATGAAGTATCCCTATCGTACAGACCAGGGAGGAACTATTCATCCCTGTTCTGTACGATTGTTTCTAGAAAGAGTTTGAGTCAAAGAACCTGCTTTTACCGACAATATTTTCGTACTGCACATGGACGTGGCGAACTCGTGTGTTTTTTTACAGTTATCAGTATATATTATAATTGGATTCATAAATTAGTTAAATTATAGAATGTATTCGTGCTAATTATCGTGCTGGTATCAGCGGACTACTTTGGTAATTATGATTATAAAATATTAAAGTATTCTTTTGTGTTTTGTATTGTATATTATGATTATTTGGCTTGATTGCAGTTTTTAATGCCTGATGAGTGCAATGCCTTTGTTTTTGATAAGAAATGGTTAATATTATGCTCGTCAAATCTTTTCTGTGATCTGAAAGAGTTTTATTTTATTAGACTGAAGCTCTGTTCCACAATAAAACTGGAAGCCTTTTTCCTGTGTTTGATTCATCATGGGTGGATGAGAGTAGAGGAGCTTACGGTTCGGCTCAAAGAAATACGGCACGGTACTTGATTTTTATGTAACCCAGGGCAACGCCAATTGCGATATATGCAAGTGTTTAAAATTTTTTAACTAAAAACAAACAAAAATTAAAAAAATTTCCAGGTTTGATTGATGGCTTTCAATAAAAAAGTCAAATGTTTTGAAAAAAAATATTTATAGGATTATTTTTTTTAATTTGTTACCGTCCATGTGAATTATCACCAAAATATTCCTTCAGTCCTTTTGCTTATATTTCTGGTTCCTTACAGCTGTATACATCATAACTTGCAAAATCATAACTTAACAAATTATTCACAAATAACAAATTAATTATTAATATAAATTTCATGAAAAATAATGGTAGGTAACGTATGGTAAACCTAAATTGAGTTTTATTTGAAACAAAAAAGGATACATTTTTTTTCTTCTGATGTTTTAGAAAAAAAAAATAAAAATAGTTAAAATGTTCGTTAATTTGAGCGAAGAATTTGTAAAAAATGACTTTTAAATCATCGCCTATTTTTCTGATTTATTGTTGTTGTCCTTTCATATTTTTCAATAAAGAAGTTTTTAGAAACATCTTAGGCAATTTCAGGGCAGTTTAAAATTATACATAAGTTTTAGTTTGGTGGACAATTTGTCATGTTCCTTAAATGCACGGGATATTATTTTAACCCTATCTCGATTGGAGGAATGGTGGGAGTTGATTAAAGGGAGGTTAAAACATATATTCCATATTTCCTTTTAAGATTAACCTTTCATCAATCATTTTGTTTTTAGAAACATCTTAGGCAATTTCAGGGCAGTTTAAAATAATACATAAGTTTTAGTTTGGTGGACAATTTGTCATGTTCCTTAAATGCACGGGATATTATTTTAACCCTATCTCGATTGGAGGAATGGGGGGAGTTGATTAAAGGGAGGTTAAAACATATATTCCATATTTCCTTTTAAGATTAACCTTTCATCAATCATTTTGTTTTGTTCTCTCCCCTCTGTATTGTTTAGTTTATCTCATCTTTTCCAGTCATTTAATCCATCCTTCAGGACTCAAGAACCAGTGCTTTATAGTTAGTCATGTGTAGAGATGGGCATCTAGATAGTGATTTGTAGAGATGGGCATCTAGTTAGTGATTTGTAGAGATGGGCATCTATAGTTAGTGATGTGAAGAGATGGGCATCTAGTTAGTGATGTGTAGAAATGGGCATCTAGTTAGTGATTTGTAGAGATGGGCATCTATAGTTAGTGATGTGTAGAGATGGTCATCTAGTTATGTGATGTATAGAGATGGGCATCTAGTTGGATATGTGTAGAGATGGGCATGAGATTGGCGTCTACTTAGCAATGTGTAGAGATGGGCATCTAGTCAGTGACGTGAAGAGATGAGCATTTGATGTGTAGAGATGGGCATATATTTAGTGATGTGTAGAGATGGTCATCTAGTTAGTGATGTGAAGAGATTGGCATCTAGTTAGTGATGTGTAGAGATAGGCATCTACTTAGTGATGTGTAGAGATGGGCATCTAGTTAGTGATATGTAGAGATGGCATGACACGACAGCATTTACATTTTTTTTTAAATAGGAAATTTCCCAGATACCCAGGCATTTGGGAAATTGCCCAGATACCCAGGCATTTGGGAAATTTCCCAGATACCCAGGCATTTGGGAAATTCCCCAAATTCCTGTAGATATTTGAGGGTGGTATATTTTTAAGATTTTGGAAATTTCTCAAATGNAGTTAGTGATGTGTAGAGATGGGCATATAGTTAGTGATGTGTAGAGATGGGCATCTAGTTAGTGATGTGTAGAGATGGGCATCTAGTTAGTTATGTGTAGAGATGGGCATCTAGTTAGTGATGTAAAGAGATAGGTATCTGATTGTGACCCAGATTAAGGTTCAAATGGTACCCCTGTGAATCGGACCATTTTTTCAATGAATGGTTAAATTAAACTACATACCTTAAATGTCCTTAACTTAGTTTCATTGGTGAGAAAACACATTTCTGAGAGTTAAATTTTGCTGTTTTGTCAAAACTAGTTTAAATGTTGTAAATCCTACTGGGTTTAATCATGCTACACTCTAGAACTTCACTCTGTAGAATCATCACATTAAATATCTTTATTTTGTAGAATTTAATATCTTGTAACGAGTTCAAAATGAATATTGTGAAATAAAACTGAATATCATCATTTCCATGATTAATGCTACTACTTTTTTCTTTGCACTTGCCATTAAAGAGGTTAAACATAAAAAACTGAAATTTTTTACAAAAAAAAGTTCGCCAAAAACTTTAACTTTCTATACCCTTTATTTGTACCTTTGCGATCTAATCTAAATCCATTGATAATTTGGTGTTCAGTTCCTTAACCTTTTCTTAACTTTAAGCAACCTTTAAACTTGTTTTAATATTTGGGAAATCAATGAATATTGTTGTGTACTTAGTTAAACATTTTAAATAAAAAGGTTGCCAAAGAAAATGCGTGTCTCATTTGAATGGCAACATCTTTTTTTATAATTTCGAAAATTAAACATAAGAATGTTGTATTTTTACAAAAAATTGCGATAAAATTGCCAAGTTCATATTTAAATTTTAAATGTTCGTTGCAAAATAATCAACAATTTTGGAGCCCGGCATTCTTATCAGGATCTAAAACCAAAACTTGGATTTAAGGATTTGAAACGTACACGCTCTAATACCATTTTAAACACTCATTAGCGCATGATCCAATCAGGGTTCAGTCATGTGTTTGTTGTCTATTCTGAACCAATAGAAATAGTTTAGCGGTGACATCTATCTTTCTATCTATCTCATTATGCAATTAATCCTTCAATCGGCACTAACAGTAGATGGGAATATTAACTTCGACTGAAACTATAGTAGCACAATTTTCAAGTTTATAAAGTTATAAAGTTTCCTGTTTCATCCTATGTGAACGTAACCCTTTTTTTGGAATACAATTTATTTTATTAATGGCTGACCCCATTTTATTCGTTATATTGTCCCGAGAAAGAAAATAGAAGGATAAATCTTATAGAATTGACAACCCTGAACCTGGGACAGCTAAACCAAATTCTTCAAGATAAATTACAAATAGTTTGTTGCAAAGAAGAAACCCTCTCCAGATTAGATTAGTTGCAATCATCTCCCTACTAGATTCAGCCCATTGACTTGTCTAAAATTTAGTCCAAACATTTAAAATATATGCTTTCTTCATTCGGCCGTGAAATTGGGCTTCAAACCAAACATTTTAAAACATTTTAAATTCTAAAATAATCCTTAAGCTATAAAATCCTCTAGAGAATGGGGGGGAGGGGGAGAAATTGTTAATGATAAATTTCCAAGAAACGAAATATATTGTTCATGTGATTATTATTTGTGATTATAATCTATACGTAAAAACGATATTCCAAGATTTAGTGTATTGATAACTTTGAATTGAACTTTAATTTTTAAAAGGTATTCCATTTATAGAAAACTATAGTGGGCATTAGTAATGAGCAAAGTTTCGTTAATGAAACGGAGGTTTTCAAAATTCTTATGCAAAAAAACAACCATTAACGCCATTAGAAAAATTAAGATCGTTAACTAATGGAAACTTTAAAAAAAACGGAAATGCCGTTAACAAAATGAACGTTCCGTTTTTTACCTTACCTAGCTTTCTTTACTAAAGGCTACCTGAAATTTTTGTATAATGGATGGAACTTACCGTTAGAACGTGATAATGGTTGGAACTTACTGTTGGAACGTGATAATGGTTGGAACTTACCGTTGGAACGTGATAATGGTTGAAACTTACCGTTGGAACGTGAGAATGGTTGAAACTTACCGTTGGAACGTGATAATGGTTGGAACTTACCGTTGGAACGTGATAATTTTTGGAACTTACCGTTGGAACGTGATAATGTTTGGAACTTACCGTTGGAACGTGATAATGGTTGGAACTTACCGTTGGAACATGATAATGGTTAAAACATACCGTTGGAACGTGATAATGGTTGTTGGAACTTACCGTTGGAACGTGATAATGTTTGGAACTTACCGTTGGAACGTGATAATGGTTGGAACTTACCGTTGGAACATGATAATGGTTAAAACATACCGTTGGAACGTGATAATGGTTGAAACTTACCGTTGAAACGTGATAATGGTTGGAACTTACCGTTGGAACGTGCCCAGCCCTAGTGTACATTTCTGTTCTTTGTGAAGTCTTGGAAAAAATATATATTTTTCTCTTTTTACTAAATTTGTATACCGAGATTATATTTGTATTTATAAATGCTTGTGAACCCAGCGTTGCCCAGGTCACTTTCAGTTACACCCGCCGTTTAACCGCTCCTGGTCTTACATAACGATTTTAGCTATTTTGCCCTACACTAGTTGACTCACTTATTGTAGAATCTCAAAACCAAACTAAGAACATTCCTGTCAATCTCCAGAGTTCTCCAATCAGCATTTGTGCCAAATCGGTTTCGGAGTTATGATCGGACATACGAAAAAATAAACAGAGATTACTACTTTATATATACTAGCTGCACACAAAACTAAAGCTTTAGTAATTTTAAATTGGCTGTACAGTCCAAATTAGGAACGAAAAAATTAGCCCAGCTTGGATATTCAAATGTACACCAGTTGTGCGTTGCCCGTGGAGTTTTTTTAATCGATTTTTGAAAGAAAAAAATTCGATTTAAAAAAAATTTCTGACATATACATATATTATAAACACATATTAATATATACACCCTAATATATATATATATATATACGAGCGCGGAGCTTTAAATTGTATAGATATAAATGCTTACAATCTTTGTATAAAAGAGTATGTATCAGCTCATTTTTGGATCTTTATTTTAAGTTCTACACATTTTTAGGTATGAAATAGGTCCTGTTGTTTTTCTAAAACCCAGATAAATTGTAATTTTATTGAGACACCCTGTATGCATAATGGTTGCCCTCGGATCGAGTAGTGTAGCTTTGAGTTATATCTGTGTCAGTTTGAAAATATATATATCTAAAATATACAGAATATATACAAGTATATATTGATATATATAAATATAGAATATATAACTTTAGATATGGGCATTGTTTTAACCATGTTCAAGGCTTCCTAACGTATGTTACAGAGATCCAGACGGTTGTAAAATTATGCAGGAATTTTCAAGATAAGGTCGAGTTTGAAGTATCGCCTTGACTTTGATTTTGCCTAAAACATTCATATTTGTTGTAGGCTAATTAATTTTCATAACAACACTGTGCATGTTTCTGTGGTTCAAGTAAATTAAAATTGAAAAATCTTGTCGCATATAATTAAATGTGAAAATTCTTGTCCGCGTATAATTAATTGTAAAAAATCTTGTCCACGTATAATTAAATGTGAAAAATCTTGTCCGCTTATAATGAAATGAGAAAAATCTTGTCCGCGTATAAATAATTGTGAAAAATCTTGTCCACGTATAAATAATTGTGAAAAATCGTGTCCACGTATAATTAAATGTGAAAAATCTTGTCCGCGTATAAATAAATGTGAAAAATCTTGTCCACGTATAATGAAATGTGGAAAGAAACAAAATATATTCAAAAGAATCAACCAGGAGATCTGTAAAAGGTAAGAATATGCCATATTTTCCACTGCAGGTTCCATTTCATGCAACTGGGGTACACAACCAATAAACAGACTTCTGTATTCAGCCATATTTAAGGATCTTTTGGCTACTAAATACAAAACCTTCAAAAACCATCATAAATTTTATGTTTTATGTTAAAGGTTAGAGCATTTCTTCAAACATTGTAAAACTTAACTCATAAATGGGTATCATGTGCAGGGCCGCTAGATGGCAGTCAAAAACTTTCGTGGAAAAGTAGCATTTCGTGCAGGGCCAATTATAGGCCTGCTTAGTCTATCCAGATAGAACAGTCTTGTGGAATCAAATTAAGGCTAATCAAGGAATATAAGCGATTAAACTGTTTGATAAATTGTTTTAATCGATTGTTTGGGCAAATCTTTTACTTTTAGAATTAAATTTGTGCAAAACCATTATTTATTCAGAAGTCAAGAATATGAGGCGTTAGTTATATTTCAAATTTTTAAGGCCAAATAAAAAATTGAGAATTTTGGTAAAATTACTTGTTAAATTGTTTATTTTTTCAAAGCTAGAATGAGCAAATGTTGTCAAACGTCATAAAAAGCAACCTACAGAGAACGCAATTTTAGATGAATGATAAGGTTATTTCAAAGTAAAAACCTAAAATAAAAACGTAGGCCATCTCTAAATATTCCTAGAGCTAGAATATATAGAATACAATCAAACTTCCCATTATTCAGTCAGAAGTCAAGATACCATGTAATATGCAAATCCAATTAATCTCTAACCGCTACACATCCACTGCTCAAGGATCACTGCACTGTCAGAAAATATCTCAACATTGTGATTGAACTTTCTAGAAATAAAGAATATTTAAGTCAAACTTAAACGAAACGAAACGAGGAGATAAAAGTTTCATGTTTTTATGTTCAAATTTTAAAATGAAACCATAATAGATCCTGCGGACATTTTTCTATAAATCGAGGGTCTATTTAAATCATGTCAAGTTGATATTTCACTTTTCACAAAACTAACTTTTATAGTTATAGAATACAATTTACACTGCAAGTGGAGGAGGCTGTGGTTGCCCTTCCTTACTCAACTTGATAAATTAGCGGAGGCTCATTACTGTATGGAAAATCTGTGAGGCTCATTGCTCATGGCGGCCGTGGTAGCCCTTCCTTACTCAACTTGATAAATTAGCGGAGGCTCGTTACTGTAAAGAAAATCTGTGAGGGTCATAGTGGCCATGGTAGCCCTTCCTTACTCAACTTGATAAATTAGCAGAGGCTCGTTACTGTATGGACAATCTGTGAGGCTCATGGCGGCCGTGGTAGCCCTTCCTTACTCAACTTGATAAATTAGCGGAGACTCGTTGCGATAAGGAAAATCTGTGAGGCTCATAGTGACCGTGGTATCCCTTCCTTACTCAACTTGATAAATTAGCGGAGGCTCGTTACTGTATGGACAATCTGTGAGGCTCATTGCGGCCGTGGTAGCCCTTCCTTACTCAACTTGATAAATTAGCGGAGGCTTGTTACTGTAAGGACAATCTGTGAGGCTCATAGTGACCATGGTAGCCCTTCCTTACTCAACTTGATAAATTAGCGGAGGCTCAACACTGTATGGACAATCTGTGAGGCTCATGGCGGCCGTGGTAGCCCTTCCTTACTTAACTTGATAAATTAGGGGAGGCTCGTTACTGTAAGGAAAATCTGTGAGGCTCATAGTGACCATGGTAGCCCTTTCTTACTCAACTTGATAAATTAGCGGAGGCTCGTTACTGTATGGACAATCTGTGAGGCTCATGGCGGCCGTGGTAGCCCTTCCTTACTCAACTTGATAAATTAGCGGAGGCTCTTTACGATAAGGAAAATCTGTGAGGCTCATAGTGACCGTGGTATCTCTTCCTTACTCAACATGATAAATTAGCGGAGGCTCGTTGCTGTAAGAAAAATCTGTGAGGCTCATAGTGACCGTGGTATCCCTTCCTTACTCAACTTGATAAATTAGCGGAGGCTCGTTACTATAAGGAAAATCTGTGAGGCTCATGGCGGCCGGGGTAACCCTCCCTTACTCAACTTGATATATGAATGCAGAGCTTTACTCCTGTCTTCCAGAAAATAAAATAATTACAACATTTCCCTGACAATATTATTTATATACATTAGAAGATAGATAGTACGCAATGTGAGGAGAGCTTTTGAATAAATTCACCCCCAAAACGTTCCATGAAAATGGTAAAACATATCAGAATATAACAGACTACACAAATATCTAAGAACATTGGAATAATATTGATTTTTAATTTTTTCTTCCTTGAATATCTAAGCCAGAAATCTTAAAAAGGGTAAATACAGAACACTTTGTAAATGATACTATTAATATACAAAAATTAACAAAACCATATTTTGCAAACAAAAACTTATATTTAACCATAAATCAATTACATTTTTACCATTTATGAAACTTTTACAAATTCGTTATTAAAAAAATCATTCGAACCAACATTACCATAAATTATTAAAACTTTTGCAAGGATTTTTAATGAATGAATGAATGAATACCAACATTACCATAAATTATTAAAACTTTTGCAAGGATTTTTAATGAATGAATGAATTGATAAGATTAATCATCCTATCAAAATATCTTATAGATATTTATAAATCAGTTTTATTACAACATAAACCGTTAAAATCATGGGTCTTGAAAAAAGGTTTTAAATTGATAGAGTCAGAGTTTGATTTAAAGTAATCCAAAAAATGTTTTCAGCAAAATGTCAAATTTTATCAAACTGACTTCAAATATGAATGATATATACTTTGGAGAAAAAAACTCAGCGGGAGCGGTTGAACCAGCGGTTGAGATCTAGCCTAGACTCTACGCAGTTCATAATAAGAATATATTCAT